>NW_026943060.1:150836-251185 GCF_024139115.2 Armigeres subalbatus
CTAGAAGTTACGTATTGTCTTTTCAAGAGGCCTGGAAGCCTCCTTCAAGAGGCCTGAAGCCCCCTTCAAGAGGTCTGAAGCCTCCTCTTTCAAGAGGTCTGGAAGCCTCCTTTCAAGAGGTCTGAAGCCTCCTTCAGAGGCCTGAAACCTCCTTCAAGAGGCCTGGAAGCCTCCTTTCAAGAGGCCTGGAAGCCTCCTTTCAAGAAGCTGAGAAGTATTCTTGAAAAGCGGCTTGAAAGGTTCCTTTCAAAAGCTTGGAAAGCTCCTTTCAAGAGGAGCAGAAGCCTCCTTAAAAAACTCGAATTCCACCTTCAAGAGGCTTAAAGCGTACTTTCAATAGCCTCAGAAGTGCTCTTCCAATATGCAAAGCTCTCTTTACAAGAGGCAAAGTAGCCTCTTATTGAACTCAAGGTT
Organism: Armigeres subalbatus; assembly: GCF_024139115.2. Classification (NCBI taxonomy): domain Eukaryota; kingdom Metazoa; phylum Arthropoda; class Insecta; order Diptera; family Culicidae; genus Armigeres; species Armigeres subalbatus. The sequence goes on from NW_026943060.1 coordinate 151,251, forward strand.
GAGAACGCTGATCTAGAGCATCCAAACTATCATTGAGTTGTAATTCTGATGTTCTTAGGAATCAACACCATGCTTTACCAAATTCTTGTTAAATAATTGAAATTGAAATGCTTAATGATTATCTCTCCTGCCCAGCGGTATACCAGATCTTTTCAATATCTACGATATCAAACCGAATTCAGATCTTAATATTCAAATCGATCAACAAGAAATTCTACGATGTCCTCACTATTTTTATGAGTTAGAATAGCACCACAGCTCTCGTACACCATTACAGACACATTAATGACTTCACTCGACATCTACGACACCTAAACTATCCTTGAGTACAGATCTTAATATTCAAATCGACCAGCATGAAGATCTTTGATGTCCTTACTAGTTTTATGAGTTGGAATAGCTTCAAGGTACCTCATAACACCATTACAGACACACCACAGAATTCGTTAAATATCTACGACACTCCAAACTGTTCTTGGGTACAGATCTTAATTTTCAAAACGATCACGAAGATCTTCGATGTCTCAACTATTTTCATGAGTTGGATAGCTCCAAGGTATCTCGTAACACCATTTTAGACACATTACAGTATTCGTTGAATTTCTACGACACTCCAAACTGTCTTCGAGCTCAGATCTATATTCAAATTGATTAATAAGAAGGTCTTGAATATCCCCACTACTCTACGGTACCTGTAACACCATTATGGACACACTACATACTTCACTGACATCTACGGCTCTTCAAACTATCCTTGAGTACAGATTATAATTTTCAAATCGAACAACATGAAATCCTCGATATCCCTACTGTTTTATGAGTTGAATAGCTCCACGGACTTCACACCATTACAGACAAACTACAGAATTCGTTCAATATCTACGTAGCTAAACTGTCCTTGAGTACAGATCCTAATATTCAAAAAGATCAACATGAAAATCTTCGACGCTCAACTATTTTTATGAGTTGGAATAGCTCATTTGGTATCGTAGATATTCTGGGAATGTTATGATTTGTATATACTGGTGTAATGATGTCCGTTGCTTCACCAACTAACACACAAGCTCGGAAACCTATGAATCACTCGGTTGGTTTGTAGACCTCAATATCTGATCAAGAATGCTTTGAGTATCGTCGATATTCTGGGTATGTTGTATGTGTACCCAAGCAGCACGCGCAAATCTTTCAAATACCCTAGCAGCACACATATTCCACATAGGTTACTGCAACTCATATGTGACCAGATTTGGTCGCTATCAAGTTGCTGCAACCAGTTTTGCCTGACTTGTGCCGTCTAGGTGTTTGTTAGAAATTGCATTGAAGACACTGGCAATACATTGAGTCACATTAGAGCCACTTCCGTTTCACAAAACACAATTTCATTTCCGTTTGAGTGGCGTCGCAATATCCTACCCATCTGACTTCTTGGATGGTTTAAAATTCGATGTGTTTCATATCAGAAACAAAATAGATAAGTTGCAGAATTAATAACACTTCGGTTCATTGCTGTTATGACAATGTTTCTGATATGTTGCAAACACCTTTGAGCTCTATAGCAGTATTTAATTTTGAAGTCCTGCATGTTCCGTATAAGGCACAATGAAGTTACAAATGACTTTGTTGTTTATGTGGCACTTGTGCAGAATCTTCAAATAGAATTGTTGGTGTGTGGTTATAGTAGATGCAAATCTCAAGGTCCAGGTTCGATTCCCGGTTGCTTTGTGTTTTATTTTCATTGTAACCGCAAGATGTTGCAGAATAGGCTCCACTCTCTTGCGCTGTTTGTGTCACAAAGGAGTTCCAAATACGACGCGTTGTGCATAAGTCAGACCTTTAGGAAGTCACACCACAGTTCTTGTTATTCACTGAGAAACAAGAGGTGTTGCTTGGGTATATTCTGGTGTAATGATGTCAAATGGGACTTCATCAACTAACACTCAAGCTCGGAAACATATGAATCACTCTGTTGGTCTCAGACCTCCAATATCTATACCAAAATGATTTGGAGTACCGTAGGAACTCTGAGAATGTTGTGATTTGTGTATACTGGTGTAGTGATGTCCCGTTGGTTCCAACTATCACACAAGCTCATGACCCTATCAATTATTCCGTTGGTGTTGTAGACCTCCAATATTTGAACTCAAGAAAGATTTGGAGTACTGCAGGAACTCTGAGAATGTTGTGATTTTAGTATACTGGTGTAATGATGTCCCATTGGGCTGTTCCAACTATCACACAAGCCCAGGACCCTATGAATCACTCCGTTGGTGTTGTAGACCTCCAATATTTGAACTCAAGAATGGCTTGGAGTACCATAGCTAATCTGGGATTTTTTAAATACTGATGTAATGATGTCCCATGGGGTTTCTACAACTAACACACAAGTTCAGGATCCTATCAATCACTCGGTTGGTTTTGAAGACCTGATGATCTGAACGGGGATCATAAAAGGAGACTTGATCCCCATATCGAGGAGAATTCATCCTATTTGAGCTGAGCTGTTCAGTTGTTTAAAGTCTATAAAAGGTCAAAATAGTTTATTTTCAAATTCTTAACAGATCAATAAGTTGCACGTTATACAATAATATGCAAATGCAGTGGAATACTACAAATTCCTTAATATATGCAATATTGGGATCAAGTGTGTTTATGTTGAGTATTTATCTTATTTTATTTCTTATTTCACATTGAAATGAGACAAACAATTTTATGAGCTTATTCAATTCTGCAACAATAAAATATGTTAGTAAAAATTTACACGTTTATAAGATTATTATTAAATTTTTATCTCTGCGGAAAAAATAATTGAGAACGCTAAAATAATAAAACCTTCTAAAACCCATATACATGAAGGAACTAACATCAAATGTTACTCAGATTCAATTATCTAACGAATCTGTTTACACATATCAGTAGTATAAAAATGTTATTAGGTTTCGAGAAAACAGAGGGATCATATGTCCCCGGGGATCACGTGTGTCCAGTTTCCCCTACACCCAGAAAAAATATTTTAAGCTCTTTTTAGTGGACTCGTTTTCATTCGGTTGTTCAGTCCACTGTTTGTCATAATGACAAATATTTGTCAAGTCAACCTGATATCCATGTCGATTTCTAATTGATGTCCGAATAAACTTGACAACATTGCGACTGGTGATTGCATGTTTCATATTGAAGATCTCTTCGCTTAAACGAATAGCTTCAATCTCCACTCCATCTCCAATACACTCCAGTGTATTTTCAGTGCGCGAGCTCCTGTGGCTATGACGTGCATGATAAGAAAATTATTTTGAGCTTTTTAGTGAATGTCACTGTCATAAGACGATGATAATCCCATTAGTTAAAATTGGTACTCTGACTGACTTAAGTCGAGTCAGTACGAGACATGAAGACGGCCTTACTGTTGAGGTCGAAATACGTATCTGTCAAGATAAAAGGTGGAATTCAATGATTGTGAACTCGTCTATGACAGGTATGACGTGCATTTTTTTACAGTTTGACATGACAGGCTGTGAATCATTCCACCCGTTTGTTTAACTTTAGTTAAAATTTGACAGTTCGATGGTTATTTTTTCATCGTAGTTAAAATTTGTGCCGAAGCTGACCCATTTGCGATTTGAGAGATGATAGTTAGGGTAAATCACTACTTGGGCCTATGAGACGGTTCCCGCTCACTACACAGAAAACTAATGATTTATACCGTTTGAAGCCGTGGTTTATGATTGATAATTTTTAAAAGTCTCCATTTATTTTTCACAATATTCAATATCTTTCAATCACTTGTTTACTCCCATTGATCCAAGTAGAAAATAAAAATGTAGATTTCAAAATCTCACTCCGATGCCACACCACTGAGCCGGAGTGATTCTTCCACTTTTACAAAACGGTATCATCAAATAAACACCTACCTGAAAATCGTCCTAGTGCTCGTTACAATCATTGCTTCAAGGTTTTAATCACACACCATAATGCTCCACACACAGCACTTCAATCTAATCACTAGAACGTATCATAGAACTTATATAACATAATTAGAATACATTAAAAATGTATTCTCAAACCGAACAAAAATCACCTCGGCCCAAAACTCTAGCCGCACCGCGCTAAAAGGCCAGAAGAATGAAAATGATCCTTCATCGTTGATAGGAAAACTGTTTAATATGTTGACGCTATCAGATTTATAATTTTCGATTTCAAAAGGTGAAAAAATTTGTTTTTAAGTATTTGGAAAAATTGAATGAGTAAATATATCTTCTCAACCAAATAAAATGATTATGAATGATACCATCTGGCATCTTGTTGTCGTGGAACTGCATATTTTTGTTTACTCGCATTTTCTACCGTCCCGAGAGAGAATGAGAAAGAAATGTTGAGAGATTGAGTGAATTTGCTTAGGCCGGAACTGGTTTTTGTGATATGCCGAATGGAAATCGTATGACTGAAATGAGTGCTGCACCTCGTTAATTTAAATCAAATAAAGCTTTTTGAACGATATTTAGCACGAATAGCTATTTTTAAGCAGAAGTGAACACCAATGCAGTATTATACACCACAAAATTCAGGAAAGTTGCTTCCGTCATAAATATCAATTGAATAATGCAGTCGACGCATGTTAGGCCGGGAATGGGGTAAGAAACCCTATTTGGAACAAAATGGATTTGAATTTTCTCGGTAACAAAGTTTAACCATCGAACTGTCAAGTCTAACCATGCTCCGGAGCAGGGTTATTTTGAACCACGGAGAAAATTTTAACTAAAAGTTAAACGAATCGGTGGAATGGTTCACAGCCTTAGAAAGTTCAAATCTAGACCAACATTTGAAATGGTATCTGCTTTTCTTCTGATTCTTCGTCCATATATAGCTTTTATGCATGAGGAATCAGAAGGAATAAATTTTGGCTGTTAAGCCCTTTTCAAATGTTGGTCTAGAAATATCCCTCTGTTAGTTGCACTTAGGATTCATTCACAAATTACATAACGCTAAAATTGATTATTTTCAACCCCCACCCACCTCCTAACTTTTTAACTTTTTGTTTGAAGGGTTCAAATTTTGTAGGGCTGTCGTAACAGTCTCACAGATACCCCCACCCCCCTGTTATGTAGTTTGTGAATGGGGCCTTACTCAATTAAGATTAAAAAATCGTTTAGGATGGAAATCAAAGAGCAGATTTTTTCACTGAGTGCAGGACAATACTCCCACTTTAAGCAAAATGTACTGAGTGCCCTCATCTGTTATACCGGCAAGCTTCATGGAATCCACTAATAAGCTTCATGCTTCAAAATCTTGGCGTCGCTCTGCTGCCTGAGGATGGTTTGTACTCAGGCACCGTTATTGATGAAACCAACATTTGATTAACGGAAGACATGAAGGTGAAATATCTGTTTTAGTTCCTGTGACGGTGAGCAGTTGACGGTCCAATGATATCGTGTAATTCATCACTGTTCACCAGCTTGTTGATTTTGAAGTGTTTTGTAGATTCCTGATCGTTTCTTGAGCTTTATTCCATTCCGCGCTCAGTAATGCATTGCTTGCCTTAACAGCCAAGTTTCTTCAGCGCCGTTTCAAGTTTCGCATTTTTCTTCTTCGATATTCTGGAATAGATGATCCAAACCACACTTCCTATAACTTCCATCAGGAAATTAAATATCAATTATGTACAATGTGCCTCTCCGCCAAACTTTTTCTTTTTCGAATTTTATTGTAATGTTTTTCTGTTCTTCCATGTATTTTTTATTTCACTTTTTTTTCTCTATTAACACATTTTTTTCTCTCATTATTTCCTTTTTTTCGCCAATTTTTTTTCTGTAATTTTTTTTTCAGACAATTGTTTTTGTTTCACCATCAATTGAGACTTGGTTTTTTTGCTCCTATTTTTTTCTCGTTTCTCTCGTTTTTTTTTCTTTATTTTTTTTTCATATATAACATTTTTTTTTCTCGTCAGTCATCATCGATAACTTCATTTTTTTTTTTCATTTGCATCATTTTCTTTTTTTGCTGTCCGGCATTCTTGCAACATGTCCTGCCCATCGTACCCTTCCGGCTTTAGCTATCTTCTGGATACTGGGTTCGCCGTAGAGTTGGGCGAGCTCATGGTTCATTCTTCGCCGCCACACACCGTCTTCTTGCACACCGCCAAAGATGGTCCTAAGCACCCGTCTCTCGAATACCTGAGTGCTTGCAAGTCCTCCTCGAGCATTGTCCATGTTTCATGTCCGTAGAGGACAACCGGTCTTATTAACGTCTTGTACATGACACATTTGGTGCGGTGGCGAATCTTTTTCGACGATGTTTTCCAAACGGCCGATGGATTGTTCCATGTGCGACAATGGCGTGGTCGGTGGCACCGAATACGTTCCTTCCCGGTAAGTTCTATTTTTCTATTGAAATGTCATTAAAAACCCAGATTAATCCACATAGCGTTAATGGAGCCTTTCTCGTGTAATATAAAAACAACTTCCGGAACTTCCGGAGAAGAAGTTGTTAAGTTTTCCATGTTGGACTATTGAAAAATTAGGAATTTCAGGAGGAACTCCTAGCATTAAGGTAGCCTCACACTTTGGGAATTTGGTCCGCGGATTTTCACATATATTTTCGGGATTTGGGAATGAAACCTTCATCAAAAGGGCTAGCGTGGAAAAAAAATAGCGAATCCTGGAGAATTTTTATTACATGCTTCTGTTTTCCGAAAAACAAAAGAAATAGTAATTATAATTTAAATATGATTTATTAGATGAATTCTTGCAGAATGGAAATCTATACGGAATTCTTGGTAAAAAAAAGGTACACAGGGTTATAGAATATAATTAAATACAAATATTCGCTCAAAAGTAAATTTCACTATCCACAGAAATCAGAAAAATATTTTAAACTCTTTTAGTGGAATGGATTCAACCATCTAAGACGAGTTAAGTACTCTCCGTTTAATTCCACCAATTATTTTCGATATCTTTGCAGATACGTATTTCGACCACAACTGTGTGGTCGTCTTCAGTGTCTCGTACTTGACTCGACTCAAACATTTTTATTTATCATGATATGATTAGTCAAGGCCAACGCACTGCCACTGCACTGGATGCCCTGGATCATATGTTTCAAATCAAAACAAACATGATGCTACCCACACAAACATATCCAATGACAGATGGAACTGAAAATGTTCTTTTCTTTCCAGGGTTCGGGTTAGCACTGACCCAGGTTTAAAAACGAATTTGACATAAACTTGACCATCTGGTTGACATGATTTGCGTTTTACTTCTGAAATATACAAGTTATCGCAGTTTGAAAAGTTCACAACAATTACTTCTCCATATTTGTTGCACATAAAATGGAACTCAACAATGTGTTTATCCTCTGCAGATGGAGACAAAGAGTTATCGCTATTCTCTTTTATCGCTTGTTTTTATTTTTCAGCGACTAAATTAGATTCCTTGCTTTTATTACATTCTATTAGCATTTCCTCAGTTATTAATTGTAAGCTTTTCTATGCCCGCCATTGCATGAGTATGTATCTTGTGTGGCAAGTACAATGGATACACTAGGTATGCCCAGGGTGTCGAGAAAGTTTCCAAACCGAAAACAACCTAGACCGGACCGAAAATCCTCCGGATTGGCAATCCTACGCCATTGCTCGCAGGCTACTGGAGACTAAAAATAATTAATTATGAATATTAAATATTAATTATTAAATATTTAATAATAAATATTAAACCGTCTAAGACGAATTAAGTACTGTCCATTTAATTCCACCAGTTAATTTTCGTTATCTTTGCAGATACGTATTTCGACCACAACTGTGTCTGGACTGTACAGTACTTAATTCGTCTTAGACGGTTTAATACATTCCACTAAACGAGCTTAATATATTTTTCTGAATAAATATTAAATATTTAATATTTAATATATAATATTTAATATTAAATATGTATTAAATATTAAATATTAAATATCAAATATTAAAAATTAAATATTAAATATTAAATATTAAATATTAAATATTAAATATTAAATATTAAATATTAAATATTAAATATTAAATATTAAATATTAAATATTAAATATTAAATATTAAATATTAAATATTAAATATTAAATATTAAATATTAAATATTAAATATTAAATATTAAATATTAAATATTAAATATTAAATATTAAATATTAAATATTAAATATTAAATATTAAATATTAAATATTAAATATTAAATATTAAATATTAAATATTAAATATTAAATATTAAATATTAAATATTAAATATTAAATATTAAATATTAAATATTAAATATTAAATGATATGGAAATGCTAATATCATCTTCCAAACTTGGACGTACATGTTCATGATAGCATTAGAGGCGAAAGTATAGAATTGATAGTTCCGTTAGGATACGGCAGGCATGAAGAATGTTTTTTTATAGAAGTCGATTTGAAAGCGAGCGGAGGGCAATATTTGTGATGGCACATATCGCACGACCTTCCTTCTGCCAAGCTCCCGTATGAAGGAGGAGGGAAGAATATCAGTGTGGAAGCTGATATATCTCCACTGGCAAAACGAAGGTGGTTTGACTTGCTCATATTCCATCGCGTGCGGAAGGATTTGCTATCGACGAGTACTGTCCCCAAATTTCTAATATGACATCAGCATTTAGTCGAATAGGATTTTTATTGCACAGTTCTGTTTTCTCATTGCGTCCGTCTCGTCGCAGCTTAAATCAGTAATATTATAAAAACGAACTCGAAGATGATGAAGACGTTCAGTAAATTGTGGTAACAAAAATTAATATGTAACGTGTATTTGCTTAAAATTTAGTTTTGGGTCGCGCGGATTTGGCGCGGAATGAATTTCATGACGGCGCGGATTTCGCGGGGAAAATATTTCAGGATCTCCGTAACAACTCTGGATACACTATACACATAAAGAGTACTGAATAATATATTCACTCCATACCTTGAGCTCTATTTTCCAATATTGCCTTTTCGAAACAGTACGCCTCCAATGGATTCTTAACTCACATGCAGTATTAACAACAGTAGTACTAGAAACAACAGGAAAATAACGTAGTTACCATTTGTTGCAACTTTACGAGAAGCACTGCTCGAGTCGCCTGATAATGTCGCTGTTATGTGCAAAGATAAACAGCTCAAATAAAAATAAAGATAAAGATTTCTTGGAATACTTCTATCAGGTACTTCTAGTAAACCTTTAATAGATAAGATTAGGTATACATTAGGCTGATTCAAAAAATCGATTTTGCTCCACAGTGCTCATCTGATTCTTTACCATGTTCTGAGTCTCCTCTGAAAATTTGAGCTCTGGATTAAAACTGATTTAGCACAAGTCGTTTCAAGTTTGCATGCAAATTAGTATTGGGAAATTCATTTTATCATTATACTGTTAATTACGCTTCCCCATCAATCGCAGGTTAAAAGAAAACCTACATAGCTAAAAAGGAATACTCAACAGCTTCCACTCAGTGAAAACCGCGCAGATAGTGAAACTCAAGAAGGACTTTGAAACAATTGAGCGACAGCCAGATGTATGTTTTGTTGATAAGATGGAATTGTTAAATCTATATACTAAACATTCCTTCTACTTTGGCTCTACATTCCAACTGGAATTCGGCCAGCTTTTCAATTTAGTTTCTATTAGCATTTCCACAGCTTTAAATTAAAGGTTTTCTATGCCTATGGATCTATTTATATTATGGAGCAAGCATAATTGATACACTAAGCCCAGGGAGTCAAAAATATTTTCGACCCGAAAACATTCTAGACCGGACCGAGTATCGGGATAGTAATACTTTAGATAGTAGAATCTATAGAGCATGAGCATGAGCATGATTGACCGCCCACGGTTGCTCCTCCGTTATTGCCAGGTCAGCTGTAATTACACAGAGAACCAACAGATGAAGTTTGGGACTAACATCATCCTCAATGTGTAAGAACTGGTGACCCAAAAATAAGCAATACCAGCGCCGGCCGTGTCCGAATGCAGATCAATTGAGGAATGGGTAGGAGAATGTTGACATGATTCTCGCTTTGATAGAAGCCGACGAGTCATCTGTACTTCCACGAGAAATCACTGAGATGTTGGATATATGGGGTAGGCTACCTAGGCTGACCATACGTACCGTATTTTACGGGACAGTCCCGTTTTCTTGACCTTATTGGGCTGTCCCGTCGTAATCTGAAAAATCCTCAATTTGTCCCGTTTTTTCATTGATTCTTCCAAAGGGTTCCAAAATATTATTCAAACAAATTCAATATATTCAGGAATCTAAAACCAAATACAAAGAAGTGGACGAAACCCATCGAAAAAGTTTGAGATGTTAGGGTTTATAAGTGTTGCTTTTAAAATTTTTTTTTATCTATTTCCAGATTAAGTTCATTTTCAATTTTTTTCTTGCGAAGAAGGTAATTCTATTTTTCTTCAAATTTGCTACACCACGTATTTTCAATCGTTTGATTCTTTTCGGAACATTAGGAGTCATTTAAAGTTTTTTTAATTCTTTATTAAAGTGTTAAAAAAATTTCAAAGTGTTTCTGAATAATTCTGAATATTTCAAAATCTTCCACTGTAGAAAAACGACGACATTAAAAAAATCAGAAAAAAAATTTTAGGCTCTTTTAGTGGATTGTATTCAACTGTCTAAGATGAGTTTAGTACTTTCGTTAAATGCCACTACGTTTTGTTATCTTTGCTGCAAAGATAACAAAACGTAGTGGAATTAAATGAAAAGTACTAAACTCTCCTTAGCCGGTTGATTAAAAATTGTTCATAAATCAGCTGAATTTCAAAATCGAGTTAAAGGCAAACCGAGAAACATTTGTTCGGATTTCAGTCCTCACGTACTTTAACGCTAGTTTACAGATCAGGAGCTTATCTGAAAATTTTGCTTCCATATGTGTGCGCGGAGTCTATGGGATTCCGTTGGCCTGATTTAAAAATATAATCCGGCGTAAATCTCCTAGAGTCCGAGCTATAAGCACCGACGAACCGACGTGTCACTGGCGCTCTCTGATTGTCTCAAACTTTTAACGGTCATTCGCTTTGCGGTCGATCGCTCCTGTCAAATGAGCTAAGACACAACGCCGCTGCAATGTTAATACACGTAGGTTGGTGGCTGAGCTACGAAAACTTCGCGAGCCATTATGGGGGTGGCGGTAGTGTTCGATGATTTTTCATCATGGCGTCGTGGGCAGCAAATTTGAATTATTTTCCATGGAGTGACACGTCGGTTCGTCGGTGCTATAAGCTAGCCTACAAATTAGCCATGGTTTATTTTATTGTATGAGTCCCCCTTTTGGACGCAATGGACAACGCCAACCATATTCATGGAAACAATCAAAATTACGTTTTATTTATGTTCTTTCCTTGTTGAGATTCTTGTTATTCTTATCTGAAGATTTTCCCTACATTCATTAGAATACGTTTTAGCATGGGAAATCAATAATCGCTGCCTATTGCTCTTTTAGAATTTGTCTTTTGACATTTTTTTCTTATCTTTCTAATGCCCAGACCGGCTTTTAAATGGACTTTTGACTATTTTTTGTTATTTTGTTATTTTTAAATTATTAATAAAGTTCATCACTGTTGTAGTTTAATATTTTTCCACAATTAACTTAATTAATACAATAGAAGATTATGCTGGTTATGCTTTCACTAACTACTTACATGGAAAATGAAAATTAAGCGCATAAGTTCCACAGCTCTTGAGTTTTATCACAAGGTTTTTTGGCATGTCCCGTTTTGCAACTGCCATAGTCCCGTTTTTTCACCGGAATGATCTGGTCAGCCTAGGGGTAGGGAGTGTGGCAGGGTTCGTTTTGGTAAACGGTATGCCGTGTATAGCGTGTAGTTTGATCGATGAAAACAAAACTAATAATTTTAATTTAAGGCCGCACAAAGCAGAACAAAATTTCGGTGATCGGCTGATCGTTCTGCTCACCGCACAAAGCAAAACAAAGTTTCGATGACCGGCCGATCGTTCTGCTTCCTGAAGAAAACATGTCTGGACGCTATCTAAACCAGTCTTCAAAGAGCATCCTCTTTTGAGAATGATTCGCAAAAGCATGCTTTGAAAAAATGATTTAAATTAGGATAAACTCACATCCTCGCTTTTAATTGCTCCTTTGCACACTTGATTGGAAATATCGCATCATTGATTCAAATCATTTCAGGCGATGAACTACCGAATGGTGAATCGAAGCATCAAATTGCCCTTTGAAAGCATGTAACTTAAAGGTGGCTCTGTGGTTATATATGGCTAGTGGTGTCATTCAATTGTGTCAATTTATTGAGAGAGTTTGATTCTCTCGTCGTACTTTCTCGTTTTTAGACTTTATCATATGGATATGATTCGAGTGTTAGGACACACATGGTGTCGAATGATGGTATTAACTGTTTATTTTGACAAAAAAAAACTTCTAGCTGACAGCAGCAGCGAACACAGACAACAACTTCACGAGCACCAAATCTATAGAGCTCATCGTAATGAAACTGGCGATTCTATCTGTTGCATAAAAATTAATCCTATTTATTTTGAAACTTTCATCATGTATGAATTGTAATTGGGAATTAGTAAAACGTATGGGAAAAAATGTAATGGAATGAAATTATGTTTGACTGGTTTGAAATGCTAGCTGGCACCCGATGTACTAAATATGTTCATATTCGGGAAAATAACATCGGAAGCACCAGCAGCACATTTGGAAGAGTCATATAATGTAAAACAAGTAGGGCAATTATTTTCTCAACACAATTCATTGAAGTTTTGGTCTTCAACCCCTCGCTTTGTTTCAAATGTAATTAACTAACACAAAAGCTAAATATGACACAATATCCAGTTGCTAACAACAATCGTCTTCGCGACGTAACAACGAAGTAGAAAACAAACTGGTTAATAATAATACGCACCACGTGTTTGCCTTTGCCTAGGATCCAATGAAAGGATTCAAATTAATGATGCAGTATAAAAGCAATGATCACTTGACAAAAAGGGAGCATTCATTCTCCTGTTCCTTGGATTTTGCATCAATGCAACGAATTGCAAAGAAACTTTTGAAGACTGATCTAAACTTTAACTTTCTAATTAATTTACACACCGCACTACGCAGAACAAAACTTCGGTGACCGGCTGATCGTTCTGCTCACCGCACAAAGCAAAACAAAGTTTCGATGACCGGCCGATCGTTCTGCTTAATGAAGAAAACATGGACGTGATCTACGATCGTTATACATAACGTACACAAACAAAAATGCACTGATTGTTTCACTTTCTTATTAATTTACCCACCCGCACAACAGAACCGGACATGTAGATAATCGCGCGATCACCCTATGTCCAACACAAAGCACAAAAACGTAGGGACTTACGTCTCTCTTTACTATACCGGGTGTCATTTCAAAATATTCAAATCGACCGCGTTACGCTGTGTTGAAAGATTTTAAACGTTAATAGCGTTCGTCTCAGTGGACGAATTTCTGCGGTAAGCCCTCAATCGACAGATTTAAAGTATACCTTTCATGTCCATGCTTGATAAGACCCGAAAAACTTGTTTCAATAGGCATGAAACTGTTTTCAATGAGAAACATTGAGATCAAGGGAACCTATAAATATGGGTACCGCATATTTCTTGCATCATTCCATTACCACATTCTGATTGGTGCAGACACCAGCGAATGAGCAGCCGCTGGGTCTGCCGAGAAGCCATAAAATAGCGCAACGCGATTTTTTCCTTTCATTCTGACCGGGACAAGCAAAGCAACCGCATCATCGATTGAACAGCACTCACGCCTTTTAGCAGGGAATGAAGTCATCGAAGCCACCATCATCAGCCGAAACCTAGCCAGTACAGCAGCAGTCCACCCTACAGACCCGACAAAGCAGCAATGCTGAGCAGATACCGGCAGCAGCAGCAGAGTCGAGCCGAGACCGGCCGGCATCAGTGATGAGCCGAGACCGGCCGGCATCGGTGATGAGCCGAGACCGGCCGGCATCGGTGATGAGCAGAGGCTGAAGAAAAGCCACATGATGCAGCATGTATGTCCAAAAAACAAACGGTTCTTCAGAGAGCCAATGATAGAGATCAATATCAAAGCTTTCAATTCCCTTCTGGATAGAAATTGCAGGGTTGGTACGGAAATCCTGAAATATTTTCCGCGCTAAATCCGCGCCGACTAAAATCAAATCCACGCCATTTCCGCGCAACATGAAAATCCATTCTGCGCCAAATCCGCGCGACCCAAAACTAAATTCTAAGCAAAACACACGTTAAATATCAATGTTAAATATTACGCTGAACATTACAACAATTTAGTGAACGTCTTTTTCGAGTTCGTTTTTATAATATTACTGATTTTAAGTATATGTTTTAACTTCAACGTTACACATTTTTGGACAAAATTGAAAATAGGATGAAGGAAAAAGCAGTTGATATAACTACTCATCTAGATGGTGCGTCTTGGAATGGCTGAAGAAGTCGTACCAAAATTGTCTGCAGGTGTTTCTCCGAGAACATCTGTGAAATTTCTCCATTCTGCAAAAGGTTCCCCGGAAATTTATGCGGAATTTCATTTTTTCATATTTTTTTGTGAATTCCTCAAAAACAACATGCAGGAAATTTTCGGAAACTAATTAATTAATTAATTCCAACAGAAATCCCATGGGAAATTCTAACAGAAATTGGTTGGTGACTTCCTGCTGAAAAACTTCCGAAAAATCTGTTGTTAAAATTTCAGGATTTTTCACAGAAGTTCTTGTGATCATAGCTGAATAAACTTCGAAGGAAATCGCAACGTGAATTCTTGCGGAATTCCTCAGGAATCTCTGCAAAACTCTTCCGGGAAAACATTTTAAAAATTTTCAACATTTTTTTTTTCAAAGTCAACATCAAAAACAATTTCTGCGGGAGCCTTTAAAAGACGGGTGTTCATTAGGGTGTCCCAAAAAAAATCGAAGTTCGAAAAGTCATGGTGCTCAACCCTGAAATGAAAGATATACCTGTCTGGATAATTTTTGTAGAACAAACCGATTTTCTAAAAAATCGTTTAGAGGTCGCGCCAGATCGATTTTTGAAAAATGACCTTTTTTTAGGTAAAAAATCAAATATTGAGTCCTTTCATAATTTTTTTTAAGGTCACCCAATCGTTTTATATTTTTTTTTCAATGCAATGTTAGAGTACAAAATTAAGCATGCTGAGACCGTAGAGCATCATCTCAGTTCAACTTGAGCGAAGATAGTAGTGACGACACATGTTTACGTTCAAACTGAATGTTTACATACGTGCTGAGCCTGCCTTGTTTTTTATATACCGTGAAAAGCATCCTATGATTGAATCAAAATAAATAAAGAGATCATAGTAAACCAGATTACTTGTATATTGCTACATATTAACTGTTGGGTGTGATATAATTTTATAACTGACTCCATCCATATACTCCGACCAAATCCTGTAATTCAGGTAACGAACTCCATCGGAAAGAAAAGCTATATTACCTAGAAAATATTCCCATTTATTTGCTTTTGAATTGTTTTTAATTTAAATTAAAATATTGATGCAATCTTGATGAAATTATAACATGTAAAGAAAAAGTACCGAATTTGTACACTTTTTGACTATTTACTAAAACTGCTATATCTCAGCCCCAGAACAACATTTCTTGGATCTTTTTTTATGAAAATACTCCTTATAAATAGCTCTTTGTAGTATGTAAGTTTTTCTGAATGAGAAAAAATTTTTTTTTTGTGTGAGAATGAAATAACTTCGAAAATTAGTCAAAAAATGTGCTTTTTTCGATATTTAAAAAGTTCTGCAGACTGTAAAAACACATAATACCAAAAACTAATTCATGGAGACAATGGGCAAAGATCCACAGAAAATAAAAAATATAAAACGAATGGGTGACCATCAAAAAATTGTGAAAGGACCCAATATTTGATTTTTACCTAAAAAGGTCATTTTAAAAATCGATCTAGCGCGACCTCTAAACGATTTTTAGAAATTCAGTTTGTTCTACAAAAATATCCAGACAGGTATATCTTTCATTTCAGGGTTGAGCACCATGACTTTTCGACATCGATTTTTTTGGGACACCCTAGTGTTCATGTCCTTCAACAGACATGTTTTGAATGCGCCATGCTTTAGAATGGTTTAAAAATGACAACAAGTGGCGCCCCTCTCCTCATAACATTTGTTTAATCAATGATCAAGAGTGTAATCATGAAATTCGAACAGGACGAAAAATAATGTGAATTATTAACTACAAACGTTAATTTTGTTCTCAAAAACTTTTGCTATAGAGAATAAAGCTCATATAGATACATAGTTATAAAACTAATTTTCAAATAAACGTCCTTAGATCTTGAATTTTATTTGTTGAAATACTCCTAAAACTATATCCGCACAAAGTCCTAAAATCGTTATGTAAATCCGCGCCGAATCCACGAAAACCACAAAATCCGCGAAAATCGCGAAATCCGCTTAGTCGTACTTGGGTGCCAAATCCAATATTCTAGAGATAAAATTTCATGCGTGATTTTCATAAATAGCGTTAAAACTAACAGTGGATAATTTTTCTGACTTAACCGCGAAGTGGACAAAGGACTTCACTTGACCATGCCTTTAAAGATTCATAAGATGTTCAAATCTTTCACATAATCTTATTTGGATAAAAAACCACCGATAACAGCCCAAACATTAATAAACTATCAATCGATTTTTCATCAAAATTTAATGGTTAATTTTATGTTTAATGTCTAATTTAATATTGGATTTTTTAGCATTGATAAAAAAAATATGTAGAAAAACATTGTTTGATACTGACCGCACACAAAAAGAACGTGACTGAATGATCGTCCCATGTTATGAATTCTAAATCTTATCACCCGAAATCCCATGTCTGGGTGTTTCCTTCCTTCTACTACTAACAATGTTGTCTCAGAAAAGAACACGTATACTTCCCACCTGAACTGCAATTCTAAGCTCGCTTGCCCGGCTTATTGGCATGTATCAAGCGAAAAGTCCCGTTAAGAAATAGACGCCAGCAGCGAGCAACAAGCGTAAAAAAGAAGAAGCCCTTCTCGAACGCGTTGATGATGAGGACGCTTTGGCTGACAAAGAAGCGGGATACAAGACACTAGCTGATTGGCCCACCAATTGGGAAGCAGAGAAGATTCAAAATTAAGTAGTATAAAAGAAAAGTGCATTCGCTCGCAGAGCATTCAGTCTTTTTTTATACCATCACTAGAAATTCGCGGTTATTTGAAAAGATCGTTTTCTTACTTTTTGCACTTAGCCGAAGCAAACAGCCTTTTTCAAAGCTCTAAGAGTTAAAAATAATGTTCTCCTTCAGTCGCTATCGCACGGATTAGAAAGCTCTTCAGTGGAAGGGCTGAGATATAGTCTACATCCCCCACTGAGCCAACTTGTGGTTTATTTCAGGCAGTCCTTCAGTGGGAAGGTTGCCACTGTCGAGGCTTATATTTCGTGACCGGACAGATACTTCCTGAATTTTTTTGATGATTCTTGTTCGAGGTAGATTTGATTTCTGTGTCGGTTTGATGAGAAGATTTTGCCAAGGAATGGTATGCAACGCCGATTATTTATCCAAAATAGTTGATGTGAGAAATTTGGACATATTATGTATCTTAAAGGCAACGGTCAAGTCAAGTCCTACGTCCACTTAGCGGTTATGTCACAGACATTACCCACTGTTCGTTTTTTTAATGGAAAACATTTTAATTTAAGCAAGATGTAGTGATCAATTTAAAATAACTATGCTTCTGAACTGGTGATAGAAATATAAGGTTTAGCTTTTCATCAGAGGTTTTAGATAGTAGAATCTATAGATAAGCGTAAGGGTATGCGATAACACACTTTTTCCTAACGAAACGAAACGAAACGAAATTTCAAATGTCTATGTTGATTCGAAACGAAACGAAACGAAATATAGATTTACTTTCGAGTCCTCGAAACGATACGAAATCAGGGTCTATTTAATTTGAAATTTTTCGAAACGAAATGAAATTTTTTTTCCGCGGAATTTTTATTAAATTGGTTTTATGTTGTGTACGGAATTTTGATTTCACTTTTGAAAGTCAAATAACTGTTTTGCGATAAATAGAGTTATAATAAGAGAAGTAGTAGTCTATGATAAATCGCCTCATCTCCGTTTATATACCTTTGCCAATAAGGCAATACCCCAGCATTTGTGCCGCTTTGAAAGCAATACATCGTGGATCATGTGCTCCCGAATCTGAACAATCAGTTCAATGTAAACAGTTTGCTATGAAATTCCATCGGGAGAACCTATCTGACAGTCCTATGATTTGATTACATACATTGGAAATGCTATGGAAATAAAATTAGATGATTTTTTACAATTTTATAAAAAATAAACACGAGAGTGTCCATTATAGGAATATTTTGGGGGGTCCATAATAGGGAAGAAGAACGTCACGAAATGGAACATGCAAATCAAATGAAGTGTCGACTATAGGGAAGCAATTACCTATTATGGACCTCAGGGGTCTACTATAGGGAGAATTCAGTCAGACTTTAAAATGTTAATTTCAACGAATAACGTCGTGGTATTTAAGTGTTTTATGTATGTATCGTGAAGAGGAGATGCAGAACTTGTTATTAGATATCCTGCAGACCTAATATGTTGAAAATTTCTACTCCTTATGCCAGGAAGAGCAAAAATGCCGCTACTAGGGGTCTACTATTGGGCATTTAACCCTAGTTTCATTGACGCTAAAGGTCGAAATCTGCAAAATGGTGGGTTGTCCCAAGGTAGGAGCGCCTAACAAAGCTCTGGTCCCCACAAGTCCCTATCTCACGCTTCCACGGGTCGTCCGAGGGCTGTGTACTTAGCTGGTAGTGCATCCTGGGCACTGTTGTCCTTCTGACATCAGCTAGAGTGAGAAGGTACGCATCGAGCGTCTGTTCACCAGGAGGTGCGGCTCAAACAGCGTCTGCCTGGTACCCAGCGGCTGATTAACGAAATGCTGTATCGCGTCAGCTATACCCAAGGTGGCAGCCCCATCATCGCGATGTAGGTAACGCGACCCCGGTAAGGTAGCTTACTGAAGCCTCTCAAATACCACGAAAAATGGAGATAGAAGAAAAAGAGAACGTTATTTTTGGCAACCGACCCGGCAACGAAATAAGGACTATGATTGGAAACTCGGTACCTGGAATGTCAGGACCCTAAATGAACCTGGACGAGTGAGCCTTCTGGCTCTTGAACTGCAGAAGGTTGGAGTGAACGTGGCTGCTATTCAAGAAGTCCGATGGCCTAGATCCGGAGAACGTGAATTCCGAGCCGTGGACCCCACGACCAATACTGCATTCAAGTATAACATCTATCACAGCGGCGGTGAAAAAGCAGAGCATGGAGTTGGTTTCGTAGTGATGGGCAAGCAGATGAAGCGAGTGATGCGGTGGATGCCCATTAGCGAACGAATCTGTGTGTTGAGGATACGGGGCAGATTCTTCAATTACAGCCTGATCAACGTTTACGCACCGACAAACGATAAATCCGACATCGTGAAGGACACGTTTTATGAATGTCTTGATAAAGCCTATGGAGAGTGCCCAAAGCATGACGTGAAAATTGTTATCGGAGACGCTAACGCCCAGGTCGGTAGAGAGGACTTTTCCGTCCCATAATCGGTAGGGAGAGCCTTCACCTGCTACCAATGACAACGGCCTACGGCTAGTAAATTTTCCTGTGCCAGAGGGATGGCCATCAGTAGCACCTACTTTGCACGAAAGAACATCCGAAAGCACACCTGGAGACACCCAAATGGTGAAACTTGCAACCAGATAGACCATGTTCTGGTGGATGGGCGCCATTTCTCGGATGTCATCGATGTGCGGACATTCAGAGGTCCGAACATTGACTCTGATCACTACCTCGTTGTCAGTAAAATTCGATCACGGTTGTCAACTGTATCGAACGAAAGATCACAGCGAACGATGCGTTACAATATCCAGTGATTGTCGGCGGAAGGAGTATCGGCTGATTACCGCCAGAAGCTCGACGAACGGTTAAGTGCAATCAACGTTAGCGACAACATCAACGATCTATGGGAGTCGATCCATGGAGCGGTGAGCACAACAGCACGAGAAGTGGTAGGCACTGCACAGAGGCGACCCAGGACGGGTTGGTTCGATGTGGAGTGTCAGAGAGTGACAGACGAGAAGAACGTTGCCAGAAGCCGGATGTTGGTGTCAGGTACCCGATTGAATAGAGATCGGTACAAGGAAGCAAGAGCAGCCGAAAAGCGAACCCACCGCAGGAAGAAAAAGAGTACGAAGAACAAGTTATTAGTGAGGCGCAGGAAAAATGGAGCAGAACGATATGCGGAGGTTTATGAGTCTGTCAATGGCGTGCGGAGAAAGACAGCGCCATCTCCCGTCATGTGCAACGACCAACGAGGGAATTTGCTGACAGATAAAACTGAAGTGGCTGCCAGGTGGAAGCAACACTTGGCCAGGTGGAAGCTGCAAGGTGGAAGGCTGCCAGGTGGAAGCAGACTTTGTTGAATGGAGGAAGTGACGGTGCATCGGTGAACAATAAATATTAGCGACGATGGACAAGCTGTGGAGTCACCTACACTAGATGAGGTTAAAAAAGCTGTCAAAGAGCTGAAAAACAATAAGGCTGCGGGGAAGGACCAGCTCCCGGCTGAACTTCTCAAACATGGCAGTGAGCAGCTTTATGAAGTTCTGCACCATATTATGTCGAAAATATGGGAAGACGAGGAAATGCCTGCTAGCTGGTTGGACGGCCTCATTTACCCTCTCTTTAAGAAAGGGCACAGACTGGAGTGCGCCAATTACCGAGGAATAACCCTCTTTAATTCGGCGTACAGAATTATGTCCCGTATTCTGTTCAACAGATTGAGACCGCTTGAAGAGTCCTTCGTCGGCGAATACCAAGCAGGTTTTCGTGAGGGCCGATCAACGACGGATCAAATGTTTACCCTGAGACAAATCCTTGATAAATTCCGGGAGTACAACTTGCAGACACATCATCTGTTTATTGATTTCAAGGCGGCGTACGATTCAGTGAAACGGAATGAATTATGGCAAATTATGCTTGAACATGGTTTTCCGGCGAAACTGATACGGCTGATTCGTATAACGTTGGACGGATCGAAATCAAGTGTAAGGGTTGCGGATGAAATATCGACGTCATTTGTTACCTTAGATGGATTAAAGCAGGGTGATGCACTCGAACCCATTGTTCAATATAGCGCTCGAGGGGAGCGATTAGAGAGCTGGTGTGCAAAGAAGCGGTACCATTATCACAAAATCGCAAATGCTCCTGGGATTTGCGGACGATATCGATATTATCGGAATTGATCGCCGTGCCGTGGAAGAGGCTTTTGCGCCTTTTAAGAGGGAGACAGCGAGGATTGGACTCACGATCAATACCAGCAAAACGAAGTACATGGTCGCTGGCAATCAATGTGGGTTCATTAGTGGTGGTGGTAGCGAAATAGTGCTGGATGGTGAAAAATTTGAAGTGGTAGAAGAATTCGTGTATCTTGGAACATTAGTGACGTGCGATAATGTTGTTACCCGCGAGGTGAAAAGGCGTATTGCAGCTGCAAATAGGGCTTATTACGGACTTCGTAACCAGCTTAAGTCCCGTAGTCTGGAAACGAAAACAAAACTCGCGCTGTATACTACTCTGATTCTTCTGGTGGCTTTATACGGCCATGAGACATGGACGTTAAAAGAGGCTGATCGGAGAGCTCTCGGAGTGTTTGAGCGTAAGGTGTTAAGGACAATACTCGGCGGTAAACAGAAGAACGGTATCTTGCGGCGTCGCATGAATCACGAATTGTACCAGGTGTATAAAGGGCTGGATATTATTAAGCTTATACAACACGGCAGACTACGGTGGGCTGGTCACGTTGTTCGTATGCCGGAAGAACGTCAAGCGAAGATAATATTTAGTAGAGAACCCGGAAGAGGCCGCAGGCTTCGTGGAAGGCCGCGTACACGATGGCTTTTTGCAGTTGAAGAGGACCTGAGGGCGCTCAATGTTCAGGGCGACTGGAAGCGATTGGCCCAGGATCGAGTCCAGTGGAGAAGGATACTCCATTCGGCGTAGGTTCATCGAAGAGCTGTAGCCCATCAAGTATCAAGTATCAAGTAAAGGTCGAAATCGAGTAAAAACCAACCGTGTATAAAAAGAACTGGGTGTAATCTACTCTGGATAAAAAAGTTATTCACTTGCTTCGGACTTCAAAAGGGCCCTTGGAATCCACGACACGACTCTTCCATCTTTAACAAAGTTAAAGTGAACTGATTCATATCTGGTTACATTTACACAAATAGGCAGGGTTTGCAGAAACCGCTCTCAATAGATAATGAACAACGATAAAAGAGAGGCAAAAACTATTCCGAATCATAACAAGCCATGATAGGTAACAAATTTATCAAATTTGTATACAAGTGCGAAAAAACAGAATCGGATAGGCAGCCCCCACAGAAAAATGGTGATTCTCGCTTTTTTTCGCTCCTTTCGTGTTGGTTACTGCACAGCTGTATAGAACAAGTTGAAATGCATCATCAGAGCCAGTGCTCCCGCATTTGGAGCTTGCTAAAAGAAATTTATCATGGAGTATAACATCCCGAATCAGTTCTCTATCATGACAGCTTGCGAAAAAAGTTTCTCGCGGTATGCTACATATCGTATATGTATACATAGATGATAGGTGAGAGACTTGCTCTTTCTCGTTATGATTCAATCCCTGCAAATAAGATAGAATAGTTAAAGATACTTTTCGTTTTCTGTTAGATCTTTCTAACAAAATACTCAGGATGCTTTATAGAAGAAAACTAAATACGTATTTGTCGACTCAGAGCGGGGCTATGTAGTAAACATCTCAAATAGCTATGCGAGCAAAGGCGTAGGATTGCCAATCCGGAGATGGCGACCTCGATTCTCGGTCTGGTCAAAGATGTCTTGCCACACAAGATACATTCGTTACGTTCTGGAGCCCGGGTCAAACGAGTAGTTCAAACTGGAGGGTAGATGATGGCTACACTCACAGCGACCACCTGGCGGTTCGCTACAGTATATACTATACGACCAGCATTCAGCGGACGTAAGAAGGGGCGAGGCCTAGCCCTTGTATGTGGAAGACATCGTACTTCGACAACGAGGTGTTCAAAAAGCGCTCCGCCGCGAGCACAATACTCTCGGTCTGAGCGGCGAGCAGCTGGTAACAGTACTCTCGCGTGCATGCGATGTCACTATGCCTAGGAAAGTCCACCCTAGGAATGGGAGACCACCGGCTTACTGGTGGACTCAAGCAATTGCGAACCTGCGCCGCGCCTACCTACGGGCACGGAGGTGGATGCAGCGAGCACGCACAGAAGAGGAGCGTGTTGAACGACGGGTGGCGTACGTGGATGCTAGAGCCGCTCTGAAGACTGAGATAAGATCCAGCAAAAAACCTGCTTCGAGGGCCTGTGTCAAAGTGCCAACGCGAATCCATGGGGTGACGCCTATAAGGTGGAAATGGCCAAGACACGTGGAGCGATGGCCTCTACAGAGCGGTCTCCAGAGATGCTGAGAGGATCATCGCGGGGCTTTTCCCACGTCATGACCCAAGTCCCTAGCCTCACTTTGTGGAGCTGCCAGGGGCCAGGGTGGCCGACGAGGGAAGAGTAACTGTGCCGGAACTTGCGGGGATTGCACAGTCCCTTAGTGTAGGAAAGGCGCCAGGACCGGATGGTATTCCGAACCTAGCCATCAAAGCGGCCTTTGCTGAGGCTTCCGAGATGTTCAGATTTGTCATGCAGAGATTCCTGGACGAGGGAGTCTTGCCTGCAGCATGGAAAAGACAGAGCTTGGTCTTATTGCCAAAAGCGGAAAAACCACTGGGGATCCATCGGCATATAGACCAATATGCCTGCTTGATACGGCGGAGGGTGCGGATGGTCTATCGAGTAAACAGTTTGGCATCCGAAAGGTTAAGTCGACCGTAGACGCTATCTTGACAGTTGCCAAATCCGTGGAGATAGCTATCCAGCGTAAGAGGAGGGCAGTTCACTATTGTGCAGTAGTGACTCTCGGCGTGAGGAATGCATCCAATAGTGTCAGTTGGGCAGCTATTGCAAATGCGCTCCTGCGTCTTGGAATTCCCGAGTACCTGTACAAAATTCTCGGAAGCTACTTCCAGAAACGAGTACTGGTATACGACACGGAGGCGGGTGGAAGTGCGTTGACATAACCTCAGGGGTTTCATACTGGGTCTGGTGTTATGAAACATCATTACGACGGTGTTGAGGTTGAAGTTCCCGGTGGGCGTGGTAATCGTCGGCTTCGCTGACGATATTACGCTGGAGGTCTACGGCAAATCGATCGAAGAGGTGGAGTTAACTGCAGTCCACTCGATCGCAATGGTGGAGGAGTGGATGAGTTCCAGGAAGTTAGAACTGACTCACCACAACACTGAGGTGTTTGTTGTTAACAACCAAAAGTCGGAGCAACGAGCGGTGATAAGCGCAAGCAACTGCGCGGTCAGCTCTGAACGCTCCATCAAACTATTGGGGATAATGATCGACGATAAGCTCACCTTTGGTAGCCACGTTAATTACGCCTGCAAGCGTGCCTCCACAGCTATAGTGGCATTGTCCCGGATGATGTCCAATAGCTCTGCGATTTATGCCAGCAAGCGCAAGCTTCTGGCTAGTGTCGCTCTGTCCATACTGAGGTATGGGGGGTCAGCTTGGGGCACGGCCCTGCGTATTAACTGCTACAGAACGAAGTTAGAAAGTACGTATAGGCTCATGTGCCTAAGAGTTGCGAGCGTGTACCGTACCGTGTCGCACGATGCACTTTGCGTCATCACAGGTATGATGCCTATTGACATCGGCACGAGAGGCATCCGTAGGACTGTCTGGTTGGCCTCTATGGTCAAATGGCAGCGTGCGTGGGACAGTTCCACTAAGGGTAGATGAACAACCTAGTCCGGAGGATGTGTATAGATCAAGTTGGCTGGAACGCCGTTTTATCGGCTATTGTCCAAACCGTCTCGGAGCTACACAGGAGGTGGCGCGTGGACTCGAGGAATGGCTAGTTCAGACGCAAATAAGAGGTGATCCAAGGGCTCGGAGTCGGCTTCATGGGTCATACCGGTCCTGTGTTATCGAACAAGTGGCCGCGCGAAGAACAACATGGTATCGTCGCTTTCGCGGCGTCGGTCAACCGGGTGGGTTCCGAGCCCGAGGACGGAAAGGGGTCCTCGTCAAGGCTGGGGCAGGCGTAGGCACCACGTCGACAAGTCCCTCTGTGTGTTGACGAATTGGCCATATCGCAGAGAGGTCAATTTGGGGTGCACGCTGCATCATCTTTCTTGATACCAGCCGTGCAGAGGGAAGAAGGGGTGAAGTCGATCCTTCTCACCTTCCGAGGACATAGGGCGTGGTAAGGCCACCTGGAAATCCGGCAATGCGCTTGCACGATAACATGGTCTTCTTCTAAAAAAGACAGTCACGATGTGTGGTGTTGCAAGTATATGCAGCCAACCTCGAGGGTGCGTTGTGCACTGGTCCCCCTTTGAAGCATTACTTTCTGGTTGTACCTGGACGATGGGCTTGGCGGCAATGGGAACGGTTTAGCGGGTCGGGAATGTAGTCCTGCCTCTCTCGTTGGCTGATGGTCCCTAACCCCACACTCTCTGGACGTCCAACCCATGTCTGTTGAGCAGTTTCCCCCTCCATTGATTAGGAAGAAAAAAAACAAGATACCTACTCATGCAATGATAGAAAAGAAAAGTTTTCAAACTGAGGAAGTACTACAGGTTTACCTCGATTATATGGACCCTCGATTATATGGACTTCGATTATATGGACTTTTTACCTCGATTATATGGACATTTTTTTCGCTCAATTTTTTGTGTGTTTTGGGGTTTTAAAAGATGTTGAATATTGTAAGTCATATTTTACATTGATTCTATATTTATTATGGTACATTAGGGCAAATAAAGGCATGTTGTGATGTTATATATGGAGATGCACTCTGAGTCATAAGTTCGATTGACTTGATTGATTTACCATTTTGCGTTGGAAAATTTCAATGTATATAATGATAAATATACAATTCTTTAATCTACAACAGCCACGGCCACGTCCTTACAAATAGGTGGTGAAAAATAATGCGTATTTTGGTGATCTCTGCCATACGAAAAACGTGAAGTGAATTGTAAGCATATGCGGTATTTCGAAAATTTAGTTTCAGGTGGTTCGAAACGAAATTCCACGGAATTTCGCGGAATTTGAGCATGGCGAAATCTGATTTCTTGATTTCGTTTCGTTTCGTGAAATTTCAAAAAAAAATCGCTAGAAAAAACTAGCTTATAACGAAATTTTACGGAATTCCGCGGAATTTCGAAACAAATTTAGACCTCAACCATACTACCTCGTGCGGTCGTGTATTATAAAAAATTTTATATACTACATGTTATATGTTATGTTATATACTACATAATCCCATTCTGAGTCGACGACGTAGGTATTTAGTTTTCTTATATTAAACGTGTTCGGTGTTTTGTTAGAAATGTCCAATAGAAAACAAAAAATAGCTTTAACTATTCTATCCATTTTTTTTCAAAAGTGATCCTACTCAATAATTAAGACGTCAGGCTCAGAGTGTAAATGTAATCAGACATGATCAGTACAACTTTTTTTTTTAATTACTTTATTAACGTGATTTTTTTAATTATTTTAAAGTTCATCACGGTCAGTACAACTTTGTCAAAGTGGCACAGTCGTGACGGGGATTCCAATTTATTTTCTAAAATATGTATTTTCAAATATTACTTCAAATACCTAAATTTAAAGTGGAAATATGCTCAAATGTCCGTAATATTAATTAAAAGGTATTTCAATCAACCTTGGCCAAAAGATTGTTTGTATTAAATAAAATATATGGTCGAGTTTTAGAATGGTTAATGCTAGAAACTCTCCGGCGACAATACAAATCCTCTCAATGTCGTCTTTTTCAAAGATGAATGTGAACATTATGGAAATGTAGCACATAGTGGAGGTCATCCGGACACAGCATATTTTTTCTCTTGAACTCGTTTTGCAGGAAGAGTTACCGCTTTTTGAACAGAACAGCAAGCATCAATCCTTTTAGGTCGAATGTATATTTTTAACCTAAATTATTATGACAACAATTTTTGCATGCCTCATATGCACAAACACATATACTAGGACAAACAGACAATAGCTTGGTTCGTCGAGTTGATTGTATAAAAGACTATGGGTTTCCGAGCCTCCTATAAGAAGGTTGAATTTGGAAGGAAATGATATCCTTTTGTTGCAAGGTTTTGTATGATTTCTTCATACCTGGCAAACGATCGTCGTAAAAACTTTGCGATCACATTTCTGAAACACAATCTGAAAGACATATCTTTGTGCATTTTAGAATCTTCTCGTCTAGTGATCTAATGTATGCTATTAACAATTCTCTATCTGCATATACTATATTCGTAAATTCTGGTTTTGATTTAGCTCAATACCATAAAACCACGCTGATAAATGAATATGAAGTATGCTTTAGCATAAACATAATTAAATAAGGTTTAAAATAGAATAGAATTTGAATCAGAATACAAAAAAATCACACAATTCCTATATTTTTATATACATACTTACTAAAGTGGGGCGCAGTTGTATGGGAAAACGCAAACTTCGTCCAATCAAATGAGATCAAGGTTTTTCTGAATTGTTTTGGGACCCCAAAATATAGGTTGTGCAAAATATGGGCTCGATTGGTTGCAACCTCGCATGCCGCATCGCGTTTTAAATTTACATGGAGATTAGTATGGGAAAACGTACTTTTTACATTTTTGCTTTTAGCGGCTTCAATTTATCGTCAATCACGTGACTCAATATGTTAGCATATAGCCTGGAAGATGCCGAAAGACTTTGCTGAAGAAGGTACGCAGCTGGAAGGTCTACAAAAAATGTTATTTCGTTTTGAAAATTTATTGTTTAAACTATATGCAAGAAATCTATGTTTCTGCCAGCACTACCGGACAACCTGTAATTGTCAAAGGGCAAAACCCATTTTCCTGCTAGTCGGAATTTTTACTTTGTGAAATCATTTCGAAAATCTCCCATTAGCTCCAAAGTCCCATAAAATCAATAATTTTGAAATAACACTCAGTTAATTTATTGCTCCACGTAGTTCAGCAGTGCTGGCAGAATAAATGATTTTTTGCATATGGTTTGAACACTCAATCTTCGAAACGTTATAACTTTTTTCGTGGACGTCCCAGCAACGTGCCTTCTTTAGCAAAGTTTTCGGCATCCTTTGGGTTATACATTAACGTAATGTGCCACTTGATTTACGATGAACTGAAACCTCTAGTAGTAGAAATGCAAAATATACGTTCTCCCATACTAATTTCCATACAAACTTCAAACGCAATGCGGAAAGCGAGAAACAACCAATCGGTCCCAAATTCTGCACAGTTGTTCAGGACTCAGAATGGCTTCGAAAAATCATTGATTTGAAAAAATGACCATGACGCCCCACTCTAATACTTACTGATATAAAGCTGAACTGATATAAAACTCATTCCACGATGAATTCCTTTGAAAGCGGCACAAATGCTGGGGTATTGCCTTATCGCCAATGCTAAACAGGAACACGGCGACTGATTACAGACTGATTTTTCTGTAACTATATTCTTATTGATAGCAAAGCAGTTATTTGACTTCAAGAAAATGAAATCCGAATTGCGCACATAATGTAAAATCAATTCAACAAAAATTCCGCGGAAAAAAAAGTAAAATTTCGTTCCGTTTCGAAAAGTTTCTAATCAATTGGACGTTGATTTCGTATCGTTTCGAAATCTCGAAAGTAAATATTTATTTCGATTCGTTTCGTTTCGAATCATCACAGAAATTTTAAATTTCGTTTCGTTTCGTTTCGTCAGGAAAAAAAGGCCTTATCGCATACCCTTAGTGAATTGTCAGACTGACAGTATGCGGAGCAAGTGATAAGATGAGATTGTCATATTTACCTGTGGTATCTTTGCTTCCAACCTTTTTCTGCTTTTGGTGCATAGAATTAAGTATAGAAGGACGTATGATGCATTAACATTTAGCAAACCGGACGCATTGAGACTGATTTCTTAGGTATATCCACGAAACTGGAAGAGTTTATTTCAATATGATACATAAAGTTCCAAATGGTTTTCAAACCTGGCATTATTTCTTCTGGACGAACTTGATAATTATTTGAATGTAAAAAACTGAAAACTCTTCGAGCAGTCTTTATGTTTAAATAAACGTTGTCGAATATCCTGGTATTCACATTTGTTCAGCAAAAGGCTTAAGGATTATACTGACCCTCAACGGTAGGAAGAGAAATTGAATATCTTTAGAATGTTCTTGTTAGCAGTTCTTAAATCAATTGCTGCTAAACCGTTCAGCAAAGCGTAATCCTGAAACGCTCATGCGAACTCGTTCATGCTGTGTAATGTGAGCGATGTGTTTTTCGTTAGTGTTGTACAAAATACAACAGCGCGCGGTGGTGAAATTTCGAATGCAATCTTTGTTTTGTCCGGGATTTTTATGAGGGCCCGCGTCGTTTTGAATTTTAAAACCCGTTGCAAAATACAGCCCTGCTTTAATATACGAACATAGTCCAAAATAGCCATAACAATTTATCCTTTAATATTCCACTTAGCATGTGTAGGTGCACTGTGCAATTGACCTTTCCGTCAACAATTTTTATCCGCTCAATCGATTCTTCAATTTTTGAGGACAACTTTCACAAAGAACCCATACTATTTGACGCTATACTTTTGACGAATAGTGCTGTTTTTCAAGATTGACCTAACATTCGCCCGATTTTGAATTAAAATAAGGCCAATTCCAATGCTTCAAACGTGCGGCACTTCTCCGATTTTTTTTATTCTAAAATATGAATTCTGTGAAACTTAAATAAGTCAAAGAATTGACTGCGAAAATAAAACGAGATACATTTTTTGGCGGGAAATGTCATTTGTTTCTTGTAAAAATGACACTGATACGTGGATGGAGCCCCTTATTTACATTGATTTAAATTCTTTTTAAGAAAATCAATCAAACGCAACTTGTTTGCAAGGAGATCTTTTAAAGATAAGTGTCAGAAAAGTGAGACTGTTTCTACGCGATTTTTGCATAAACAAATGCATTTTGGCCATATCTTCTGAGCCCATATTCCAATCTGGCCAATTTTCATAAGGAGACAATAGGACAAAACTTACATCGGTTTCAATTTGCTGCGATCAAATCAAAAGAGGTCAAGTGTCAGTCTTTCTATATAAAGCCAGTTTTTGAATCTAACATATACCTTTCTCGACCACTCAGTGTTTGCTTTGTTACTGAAACAGGAAGGCACTGTAGTTAGAATTCGTGAATAAGTATATTAGTGTGCTCACATTGAGCTGGGCGAAGTCTTCATTACTAATGTAATCTTAGAAACAAGCGGCTGGAAAAAAGGTTACGTTCTTATAGAAAATCATAATCTACTGAGTTATCATAAAATGAGCCCAAACATGCGGATTAGACTGTAAGGCAATATATGGATATTTTCTTACAACTTTTAAGACTTATTTCATCGTGTAACACAAATTTGGAGAAAAATAAATTTGCTTCGATTATATGGAAAATTCGATTATATGGACTTTTTTGCATCGAAAAAATCCATATAATCGAGGTATACCTGTAATAGAATACTAAGTTGAAAAGCAGATCAAGTTCCAGTTGGGGTGTAGAACCATTGAAGAAGAAGAAGTGAGCGTATACCGCCAACGAGGGTGTCATTGGGCTACAATGTGATATGTTCCAAGGAAATGGTACAAAGCTCTAGTAGTTAACATTGGAATCAAGTTTTAATTAGTTTGGTACAAGCTTGAGTAATAAATTTACCGCTGTGTGGGGAAAAAATAATGAATTGTGGAAATTCTTCAAAGTAATATGTTGTTCAAAGTTGGCCCATTCTCACCCCGCACAGGGGGTGACATTGGGCCAAATGAAATAGTTCAGCGGTGACGATGAAACGATTCAATCGTTCATTCAAAATAATTGCCTATCTAGACCAACATTTGAAAAGGGCGTAACAGCCAAAATTTATTCCTTCTGATTCCTCGTCTACATATATAGCTTAAAATGTAGACGAAGAATCAGAAGGAATAAATTTTGGCTGTTATGCCTTTCAAATGTTGGTCTAGCTATATTACGGCTCTTACCAACTATGTATGGCAAATCAACTGAAGGCTTGGCCCAATCTCATCCCTTTTTTGCGTGCATTGCTCGCTGCTACGAAAAACCAGAACCGTTATATAAATATCAATAAAATTCGATAAAACAACAACAGATTATCGTAACATGATAACCAGGTATCCATCGATCTAAAAACTAGTTATGTAATAGATTTGTGGGGCATTACTGACACTATTTTAATACGGGTTCATTCGTTGAATAGTTTTACATTCAAATTCCAAGCATTAACGTACGAGCACAATTAGTTCTTGGAATTTGTTTTGTGATTTCCTAGACGTGAATTTTAATATCATTTCGAACCGTTTGAAGTTTTCATAAAAATTCGTATAACAGTTTCTGAGATATTAGGAGTTGAAACATTTTTCGTTTTTGGCCCAATCTTATCCCCTAGGCCCAATGTCACCTCGAACGACGGTAACAAAAGTTTTGAAAATATTTTTAAGGTTTAGTTCAGCGGCGCAGCCAAAATTTTTGATAAGGTACCCCGGGGCAAGTGGGACCTAAAAAAACGCTAGTTCAACAAAATTGTTTACGCATACTACACTGGTAGAAAAAACATTTTGATTTTCATAAGTCTTGCCTTATGAAAGCCTATGAATTCATTTTATTTTCATTTCATAAGGTACCAATGGGAACCATAAGTTTGCCTTATGAAATTCATACGTTATGTAAACTTTTCATAAGGTATTCTTATGAACAGACCTTGTTCATTACAGCGTTCATCCTGACTATCTTGACAGTTAGCAATAAAATTGCTCACTTCTAGCCGCATTTTTCCACGCCATCAATGTGAGTTTTTTTTCGACTGAAATACTCACGAATTCTAAATTTACAATAAATGTATTTCCTTCTAATATCTATTTCGGCAACATTATTTACAACAACAGCAATGTCAGAAGGATGACCGAAAATCTAAAACAACTGCCTGTGCATGGATTCGATAATTCAATCAATTCGACCAAGACACTCTCCCGAAGTCCTCCGAAAGCGGAACTGCACAAGTCCTGCAGTTTTGCCACCCTCAACAATGTACGGTGTCCTCTACTGTGCACAATTTGTTCGCGGTTTGAAGACTCAAGACGTCCAGCTTCTCGCCGATATAGGGCAATGATCCTTTCCCTGCGAAGATTATCCGGTTTCCTTCGGCTTCGGTATACGATCACTGATATCAGTAACAGCCACCAGCATTAGTGACCAAACGGACGAATGATGCCGGAAAGCGACAGGTTTCGGTAAAAACCATCAAGGTAATATTTGGCCGCAAGGTTTAGAATTGCGTATAGAAATAACTACATAAACCTTTTCATTTTTCAGATCAGGAAGACAGATGCGGTCACGATGAATTGCATCAGCAACTTGTTATTAAGAAGAAAGCTCCGGTACACAAATAGACTCCGAACTTTGGACTGCAGTGTATACGTAATACGTGGTAATACTCATAATCAATGACTGATGCCGTGAGTTTAAAAACAGATTATTTCTTATCAATTTCAGGAATTATATGGACGATCCGAAGCTGCTTAGCCTAGCTTGAGCCAACATAGTCGCCAAAAATTCAACCACCAACAAAGTAAACAAAAAAGGTATGCTTACGGCTTGACTAAACGGTGCTCCCGATGGCTGTAAGGCGAGAAAAAACGATTATTCGAGCTGTAGTAGCCGTTGAGCAAGAGCGTTTATGTGGGCTAGAGTTGTCGGTGCAACTATTTAATCAGATACTGAAGAGCCAGTTCTTCAACTTCAAAGCCATACTGGTCAACAATCAATACACAGTGCCGGTGTCACTTTTCATGCCTTCACTTGTTTATTAACAGCATATCTGTTTCAGCATCTCGTGCAGCGAGATAGTTCTGCTTGGAACAGCTCCTTTTGATTATTTTGTAGAGGCGTGTTGATCAACAGTTCGTGAGCTAATGATAAAGTTGGGACCCTCCTTAGCCGTGAGGTATGATGTGCGGCTACAAAGCAAGACCACGCTGAGGATGACTGTGTTCAATTCCCGGTCCCGTCATAGGAAATTTTTATTTTTGGCTAAGTTGCAAGGCAAAAATGTCACCACAGCAATAAGAAGGGAAGGAAATCGGCGTTGGGGAATGTCTTGAAGAAATCGTTATTATATGACTTTATGCGATAACCTTCTGTGCAGCATATTAAATCTGTTCTAAGCATGCGGATTCGAACGACACGTTCTCGTAGTTAGTCAGCAAGTAATTGAACTTGGACGCCTCTAATGACAGTTCATGCTTAAGACACATCTGTTGCTCAAGCTCCCAGTTTATGGTAATATCGAAGCAGCAACCAGAAAATTCCCATGGTCAAGTAGTGGAATTAAATGCAACGAACTATTCTTATGATGACAAGCTGAGACATCTCACTTAAAGCTCAAAATAATTTTCTTATCAAAAAGAAAATGTCCTCGGCAATAGCTAAGATTTGGATGCATTCAACTGAAAAAAATCAAAGGCCTATTTTGTTCGTCATACCGGTGTCGGTACAAGTGTCGGTATCACTGGGCCAAGGATGCCTATTTACTATATACTTCGATACATTACAGTAGTAATGTGTACTCATTATATGGTTATAGTATTGTTACTTGGCAGCTGATAGGAATACAGTTCCTTGCCTGTGTATAGTTTGCGTAGAAAGTCCAATTAGTTATCTTTACGTATTAGTTTCTCCAGAGGCGATTTCCAACGATTGCACATGCACATGATTATCAAATTTCTTAATAAGAAATTGTAGTTCTGCTTATTGCGTTATTGAGCGTAGACATTTCGCCACCGTAATCCAAGTACATTTCTCACGCCTTTATACGAAGTTGGCAATTTGCATCATAATGAGACATATATCCTGTACGAATAAAATCTGAATATAGTATTTATTTTAAATAAAGATATAATGATTTGAAAACGTTTTATCAACTTGGTTTTAATTTATAATTTATTTCAATTTAGCAAAACAAAAAAAAGTAAGACCGGAACTTCATAACACTGCCTTATGAAATTTCATAAGGTTAATCAATGAAAATTTTAAGGCAAACTTTAAGAGGAACATATGTCTCATTATGGGCAAAATTCACCCAGGGTTCATTCAGTTCCATAAGACAACCTTATGATTTTCAATCAATTTTCTTGTGGCTAAACTTCATAAGGTAAGTTAATGAAATTCGAAAGGTTTTTTACGGCAGTGTAAGAAAACAGGGTATTTCAGGACATTAACCACGGATACATCATTAAGTATATGCTTCCGTTGTTGAAGTGTGGACGTGTTGTAAGCCATTTATTCAGTTACAAAAAATATTGGTAGTGACAGAAATAAATTTACCTGTGGGACCCACTTACCCCTTCAAACGGGGCAAGTGGGACCTATTCTGCTTTATACTGTCGAACGAAACTAATATGAAGAATGTAGATAAAATGTTCATGTAGTTTCTGAGTCGTAGTATATCAGATCATGGATGGAGGTTTATTGCTTGTCAGACTTTTGTTTTTGCAAAAAGAAAGGGTTTACAATGTTAGCAGATGTAAAAAAAAAGTCGATTCACTGTTTAATTGGCTATTGACTGGCTTTCCATTAGCTATTAGCTTACTTTCTTACCAAATGTGTTAGATGAAAAAGATAAGCAAATCTTTGTTCACCTTTCGAATGAATGTTTATCTGTTTAGAACAAAAATTATTACATAAATTAGTGCCTCGAAAGAAACGTTTTTATTCAGGCGATGCGCAGTGTTGTAAATTTGTAATAGAACAAAATGGTCAATTTATGTCCTAAGCCACATAACATAAGTGGATCTTCGAATAAAAATCCAATCAAAAGTTGACCCCTTTTGATGAGCCAAAACTGTTATAATTGGGAACAGGAACATCGTTCTGTCATTTTCAAGTGTAAACAAATACCATATGATCAGAAAATTATATCACTTTTTCCCAGCACTACAAAGAGCAAGATCTGTAGCCGAAGTATAATGATATTTATTTTCTATCATTAATTTTTGCATTGTTTTTAAAAATGACGGATTGCATCCAAAGAAGGTCTCTCCTATATGCTGTTAATAACCAATTTATATTTGATGAAATCTAATTTGATTTATTTGTAGAGTAAACTTCTATTTTCAGGCGCTTTTGATGAAATGTTCGTCTTTTATTCATTTTAACTTATTTATCATAAGAAAATAAAATTCCTCTGAAATATTTTTGAGATTTTAATATTTTGAGTCAGCATGGTAAAAATGTAGATTTTATTCATCATGTATAGAAAAGTATATTCCTTAGAACTGTTCTATATTGGGAACGAATCTTTATATATGCAGTCTTAGGTTTTTTCGTAAGGATGACGAGGATACTCAATGTTTGTCTACGATGCGCAACAATCACAAAATAGATAGATTAGAAGCAACATTATAAATTATCAATCGTACGAAAGCAAGCTCGCTTATCATAATGCAGAAGGGCATCGCAACTGTGAGGTGTTTCCAATTTGGATATCATTTTAAATGAAAATGTGATGATTCAACTTTGAAATCAAGATAATCTTTATCATGCCATGAAGCACGTAATCTTAGTAGATTATTACGATGTACGATATTAATGTTATCTCTTTTCATGGCATTCTTTTCATTATTAGAACATTGCTTTTGGGTTGATAGATGATTACTTTTTACCAAAAGTAGAGCAACTTCAACGACATGTAAAAAGGAAACAGAAAACACCAAAACTGTGCATTGAACATTTAACTGAGGGTAAATCTAGGTGAGGCATCACCTTTTTAAAATCGATATTTCTTCAAAATAATCCGATGAAACTTTACTTGTTGTTATTGATAGTTTAAGGAAACATAGTGTAGAAGACTTTTGAAAGACAAAAAGTCAGTTACATACATGTTAGAAAAAAGTCAAATTCGGGTGCGATGCCACACTGCCAAAAATATCTATATAAGATATATGTGTCACCGTTATAATTTTTTGCAATAGCTCCAACCTAATATAATCGATATAGAACCACACATAAAGTAAATAATTGCTAATTCGAGACCACACATAAAGTTTATTTGGACATATTTTATTAGTAGTTCGCGTGGAGAATGATTATGTGTGCGCTAAATGTCAACCAAACACCAAACAAATTCATCGTTTACTAGTTAACAGCCCGAGCGCGGCGTAAGAATGGATTTTGTTCGAGTTTGTCGAATAAATATCAATGCAATATTAAATCAGTATTGTATTTAATGTATGTATTTAACTCCTTTCTTTTCTACTTTAATATTGTTTTCCCCAATCTCCAATTAATTATAAAAAAAAAACAATTGCAGCTCCTGAACACCTAACGCCACTAGGGCCAATCTTTTGTATAATTCCAACGCGAATCGTATTCATATATACAAAAGTCGCGTGACCCCTTGTTAGATCAAATACTGTTATACTATCTTTGACGTTTCGATGTTCCGTATAACAAATAAAAGTGTTATAAGGGTACAACTTTTGCTACCTGAGTTACACATATGTTATGTGCCTAAGCACTTTATTTATCTAAAAATCTGATGCGAAGTTTAATAACAAACACAAGACAAAACCTATTGATCTATTGTAAAATAAATAGATTGTTTGCACTGTAAATGGAAAATTTCGCATAGTTATAAGCATTGCTTTCTTCCATGAAGGAGATAATTTTCAGAAAGTAAAATACACATTTGGTAAATCAACTGTACACTACTTCTTAACAACGGAAATAAATATATCCACTGCATTTGATTCAGATCCACATGATATATGATTGTCGAAGTTATTTTCGCTGAAAACAATCTAAAAACAGGTAAAATGGCTCTATCGAGAATGTTGTTCAAATATGTCCCACTTGCCCCATCTATGTTAAAACTCAAGGGCAAGTAAAAATTGCAGATTCTGGCTTTGATCAAAACTTTTAAATCGTCTTCGACATCACACAATTATTTAATTGCTCAAAATATTCACTTTCCACATCAATGATGAATTTAGAAATGATTATTTTGTTGGAAATCCATTGAATTAAAATAAAAGTAATAGATTTTGCCGGTAGTTTAAAGTCATGATTAAACAATACCATTAGTATGGTGCCGCTAATGGTTTTGATTCCAAATATTTTTGTGTCAGGTGAATTCGTTGATAGTTCTGCTTCATCTTTCTAGAACATAGTTACCATTAAAAACGTTCATGGATTAATCGGCAATATAGTACCCACTTACCCCGTATTTTCACTTGCCCCGGGCTACCTTAATATAAAGTATGGTTTAAGTTTAAATTTGTTTCGAAATTCCGCGAAATTCCGTTAATTTTCGTGAAAAGCTGGTTTTTCTAGCGAAATTTTTGTAATTTTACGAAACGAAACGAAATGAAGAAATCAGATTTCGCCATGCTCAAATTTCGCGAAATTCCGCGGAATTTCGTTTCGAACCACCTGAAACGAAATTTTCCGAAATATGCTTAGATAAGCGAAAGCATGGCTGAGTCGTTTTTTTTATCTTGCACACGCGCATATGACGTCACAGACCTTAACATTTCGATTGAAATTTTGTAGACACGTTTGACAGTTCGTTTGAAGACAGAGGATTTATCTTCGCTCATCTATATATTCCACTATCTATAAGTAATACTATATATGGCTTTGCTCGCAAGGCCAACTGAAGTCTCAATCTCTATTATTCATCCCTATTACATAGAGATAATGGACAGGGGATTGAGATCCATTCTAGAAAGTAACGTCATAATGTTTTGAATTTAAGGTATTGAGAATTCATCTTACATAACTCGTCTTGCCCATTCTTTCCTTCATACAAAAAGAACTTATCCTAGTATTATAAACCTTTCTTATATGCTTCCGTATTGTTGATGTTCGAGAAATTCAAATATATGTATATATTTCTTTAATTGAACAGGTCATGATTAAAAATAAGCCAAAGTTACTTCAGAAGCTGGTAACTAATGCAAAAAAGGCTGTAAATTTTCCGAAGAAGCAAAGCAATTTTGCTTGGGGTTACATTATTACCACTCTCCAGCAGGATACGAATTTGCAAGGAAGGAGTTATTCCCCGAATTGCCCGGCGAATCAACGTTACGAGCTTGGTATCACGGTTTAGACACTAAGCCCGGAGTTTGTCCTGAAGCAATCAAAACAATCAAACTGTCACGCAGAAGCAATTGTTGCTTAATCTGGTGATGGATGAAATGGCAATTCGAAAAAAGTAATGGGTTATGTTTTAAACAAAACCGCGAATAGACGTAGGACTTGAATAATCGTATCGTATTTACATTTAACTTTTGAATTAATGAGGTATGATTGGTATAGGTATTGGAAACGACAACATTCATACTATGTAGAATAATTAGCGATTTGTTTTTTTAAAAACTTCTAGAAATAAAACCAACATTTGAATACATAATTAGAATCGCTTTATTCCTAACTATTAAACTCTTATGCACTCAAGCAAATGTGAGGAATTTATAGATTCTAGATAGTAGTTTGTGCAACAAGTTGCAAAAAGATGATTTTTTCAGCACGAGTTGTACGTTTATCCAACGGGGCTTGCCGAGTTGGATAAATACTACGAGTGCTGAAAAAATCGAGTTTTGCAACGAGTTGCAATGACGAAAAATGGGCTTTAATATGATAAATCTATACCAAAATTGTACAATCGAATTTACTCCACATGATCATTCATGCGAATAAATTATGTTGCGGCAGAGAACAATAAGATTCCATCTTATCTGCCAAACTGCATAGCTTGAAAAGCTATGAAGCGATGGATGCAATTGCCTTTGAGAAATTGTGATGTTATGTCTAACAGACCATTTCACTTATTACGCTACGCTGAGATTACGCTATTAAAACACTCACCCAAACTAATTCAGCTAAATGTAGTCATGTAACTACTGTCCCAATGTAGGTTTTCTTCATACCACTCAAATGAGTGCTATGATGAATATTATGCAACCCATTTGAGTTGCATAATAGTCATTAAAGCACCCATTCTGTTGGTATGGAAAAGTAGGCCGTTTTATCACTCAAATGACAACTGTAAACCAATTATTATGATCAGGAATTGCAAAAAATTATTTATGCAATTTCCGATCATAATACCTGGTTTACAGCTCGTTTTCCAGTGATAAAACAGCCTACTTTTCCATATCAACGAAATGGGTGCTTTAGTGACAATTGTGCAACTCACATGAGTTGCATAAAATCCATTTTAGCACTCATTTGGGTGCTATAATGAAAAATCAACATCAGAGCAGTAGTACATGACTTCTTCTTCTTCTTCTTATTGCCATTACATCCCCACACTGAGACAGAGCCGCCTCGCAGCTTGGTGTTCATTATGCACTTCCATAGTTATTAACTGCGAGGTTTCTTTCTAAAGCCAAGTTACCATTTTTGCATTCGTATATCATGAGGCTAACACAATGATACTTATATGCCCTGGGAAGTCGAGACAATTTCCAATCCGAAAATTACCTAGACCGGCACCGGGAATCGAACTCAGTCACCATCAGCATGGTCTTGCTTTGTAGCCGCGCGTGACTACATGACTACATGACTACATTTTATTAAATTAGCTTAGAACTTAGGTAAGTGTTCAAATAGTTCCAATAGCGTCGCGTAATAAATTAAATAGTTTGAATTTTCCAAATTAAAGTTCATCTATCGCTTCAAGTCTTGTTAAGCTATGCAAGGCAAGCCTCGTTGGATAAACGTACAACTCGTGCTAAAAAAATCATCTTTATGCAACTAGCTGTACAAACTACAATTAATGTTTTGGTTCCAAACTCTGAGTCCAGTTTAATAATATAACTTCTCAGAAAATGAGAACCAAAGTGTAGAACAATGTTTATTAAAATATTCTCTGGAAATTATTTTTTGCAGACTAATTTAAAACATTTACATGTTATACGGCAAATTTTCCTAATTAAATTGGATACCAACATCATTGCTGAATGTGTACCATTTAATTGTCAATGCCTTCTGCGAATGAATGAAAATAATTATTTTTAATCAAATTTCTGTATTCAGTTGATCAGTATTGTAGTAGATTTTTTTTGTTTTGCTAAGGAATCAGAACTGTTATGGTATAACCCTGTTTTAATGTACTTGTCGTTTAGTACCAACCACAACTTAACATATGATCAGTCATATGCCATGACTCATTCCCATCCCGGAATGATGTGGATTACAGTGTTGATCCGATTTTGTCACTCCCCGATTTTGTCTACCCTCGATTTAATCACATTTTCGACCGGATTTTATCACGTCCCGATTTTATCACGTCCAGATTTTATCACGTTTTCGACCCGATTTTGTCACCCCAAAAAAATGTGTCATTCTTTTTATTTTCGTTAATAATACCACAAACAACATTGATTTTCATGAAATAACTTTCGCCTGTAGTTTATTCGTATACGAACGACTTCTAAGTACCTGGGAAATATTCTGTAAGCAATTTCGACAATAAATAATGGTTACCCGGATAAAAATTTACAATAACTTGAATGACATAACCCATTGAAATACAATAGATTGTGTGGTAAACAATACAAACAATTGTACGCTTATTGTAAAATGTTCTCGGTTGTAAAAGATCTTTATTGTACTTACATTAACATAACAATATATTTAAATGTTACCAATACATTCTATTATATTTTTATTGTTCGCTTATGTTTGGTATTGCACAACCAAAAACTATACAAATTATGAAAGTATTCGGTTTGGATGATCTGGAAATTCGTCTAATCTAATTGAATTAATATAATTTTGGAATATTTTATGGATTTATTATATTGCTGGCATAACAATTGAAAACAATAAAATTACAATAGCTTTGCTTATTAAATGAATAAAAATGTTATACCGAATCTCAAGTAATATATTTTCATATTGCAGGTCTGGCAATGTTATGCAATAAAAATTGGAATTCAAAAAAATTAAGGAACACCCGAATAGAATGGTATTATACGACTATTTTTCTAGCTATCATTTTTTGAGTATTGAAAATTAAAGAAGAATTGTTTATGGAATCATTCGAAATACCGTACGTTAATCATACAATGTATGATATTTACGATAGGCTTTATGATATTCTGATTTTGGATGATACATTGAATGGGTTGTTGAGTATCGTTACCATTCAAAACATCAACTTTTTTCATATATTTTTGCGAAGACATTTTACCATGAATCATTAGCTTATCTTCATTTTTTGTTTCTAGTGATTATTCGGGTTATGATTATATTCAACAAAAACTTTAAATTGTTTGATTTTTCCTAAAGATTCTGCATTTGATTTGAATTAAACGCTGTACGATAATCGTTCAATTGTATGATTATTGCATTATAATATGTATAATATGATTTCCCATAATACCATACAGGTAATGTTCTCATTCGGGTTTTCATTTCATAAAATAAGCCAACACAAGAAAGTTAGTATTATATATTTTATATTGCCTTTTAGCATTTTCTTCTTCTTATTTTCCAAGAACGATTGGAAGAATGTTCTCTATTGTTAGCTTCATTTGTTTTTTGCTGTTCTTATTCGACATCGACACAAATAAATGAAAACAAAAAAAATCGAAGGTAAAGATTCGATTTAAGATCATGTTATGTAGCGATGTTCATTCAACAGTTTTGCCTGCGAATTATACAAAAAAGATTAATTTATTTAGTGGTGATGGTTCCTTTCTTACGAACTGCGATTTATAAGTGTCAGGGTGCGCTATAATCCGTAAGACACAAGATAGGGATTTGATATATTTGGAATAGCGCTGGAATTTCGGATAAAACATAAATGGCAAATAACAGCAACCCAATAGTTGAACGCTGGTTGAAAGTTTATTACAATTGGTCGTGACGCAATACGGGATCATCGGATACATTGTGCTGAAGGCTTAGTATATCTACCAGAGTTCCGGCATCCTGACACGGTCTGTTGTGATACCGTTCAGCTATTGGGTCAACGTTAGGTCTTAATACTTTACTCTTCGCACACCACATACATTAAAGAAGGTCCGAGAAAATTCTTACCTTCACAGGCATATCCTCGCAGTTCAGCTGAATCCGCTGCAAGATCCGCTAGCGCAGTGCCATAAAACCATTTTACCACCAACCAACCACCAACCAGCGAATGTTTCTAGAAATAATTAAAAATAGATTTACTTCCCGATTTGATATAATGAAGTTTTACTTACATGCATATTAATCTTTTCAAATTATCCGATTTTTATTTTCTTTCGTTGTTTCACTTTCACTCTTTGTATTACCGCCGACTTTAAGGAAAAAAAATATTACCAGTATTGGCTCAAGTCGAGCAACTGCCGCTGACAGAAATGTATCTATTGCACTAAAAATAAAACAAACCTCAACCCTGCAGTCGTGTGTAAAAAACAACCCAGATCATATCATTAATGATACTTTTACTACAGATTATTTTTCATTTCTCATTCTAGTAATCATTATTGCAACATGTATAATCCGACAATCCGACAATAATTTTGTATGATCGTCGGTAAATGTATTAATCATATGATTTCACATGTATCATACAGTTAATGATGATGGA
This sequence comes from Armigeres subalbatus, assembly GCF_024139115.2. Taxonomy (NCBI): domain Eukaryota; kingdom Metazoa; phylum Arthropoda; class Insecta; order Diptera; family Culicidae; genus Armigeres; species Armigeres subalbatus. Next base: position 194,145 of record NW_026943060.1, read on the forward strand.
ACATGGAATAGAAAACGTATAATTTTAACCTTTCAGCCTACGATTTATTTCTATGCGGGCACAAACTTTTGATTATCATTTTACTCGGAGAATGGCTGGATTCATTTTAGCGTGTACAGTTTTGTTTATAATTAGTGAAGAGATGAAAATAATGAAACTGTATGGTGCAGAAAGCAGTCTTTTTCATTACAGTTTCTGGTGCTGGGCAACGGTAGATCACTATGGCTTCTGTACCGTGGTAAGTATCTAAAGTGTTGGAGCGCGTTAGAGCATCATTACTGGGCCTGAGCGCGAGTATTTTGATCACACTCGCCGTGCTGTCATTTTAGATTAGTCAAACTTTTTCGCATCGGTTACTATTTTCGGTTATCACTTTGGTGGCTGCATTCCATACCGGTGACGTTTGACATTTGATAGTTCATCAAATAGCAGCGGTGTTATCGCGCTGCCAAATTTGGTCACCTAGCACGTTTAATAGCGACCGGTAAAGTGTTAAGTAATGATACTGGGCTGGCAAACGGCTTATACTCACCACCGGTAATCGTAATCTTATACTACAAAAGTTCAATGTACATAATGGACGCAGTGGTTCATCCCGAACAAAAATTAAATAAAAAAAATTTCGTCATAATACTTGATGACATACCTAGTAACATGTATCCTTGTTCCTTTACAGAAATGAAGCTTATGATGAAATACTGATGCTTGGCCAATCTCACCAACGGGATATAATAAGAAATGATGCAGGTATTTTTTCTTTTTTCTCGACGTACTTTTCTAATAAAACTAAAATTCTTTTATAATTTACATTTTCACAGGTTTATAACTACATGTATTCTCATTAACTTTTCAAAAGGACCTAAGTAACATTTTTTTCATGATTTAATTTGAATAGCGCAATCAACAGAACAACACGAATGCTATTGATTGCACTATTCAAATTAAATCATGAAAAATGTTACTTAGGTCCTTTGAAAAGTTAAGCGAGTATTGTCCATCCGGAACAAAGTTAGTGCGCTTTTTATACCGAAGCTGGATTTTTTTTACAGATACAGGCAACTTACCCAACTTCGGAAATAGTGCGCTGGATTTGCCTAAAGATGCGCTAAGCAACGCATCAATAAGTTTGACAAATAAAACTTTGGAAAAAAAGTTCGGTTCGGAAGTCCCGACAACAAAGCGAGGTAAAATGAGTGAAAATGAAGTTTAAAATGATTTAAAATTAAATTGAAAATAAAATAATTTGTGAAACAAATAATTGTATTGTATTTTTATTGTAATGTTGGAGTATAATGTATTCTAAATCCTGTTGTATTTCTATTATAAAACAATAGAAACAGTAATTGAAAACATTTAAAACACAATGTTTTCTATTATTTTATCGCTCGGAATCATCCCATTGAAGAACCGTAAAATCAATTGTTTTGCTCAAAATTTTGTATGGAAAATTTTCGATTTTTTTATTGTAAAGATACATAACAACCCCCCTTTTTTATTGTAAAAGTCCCATTTACCATTCGTTTTATCGTGGAAAACCATTATTTCTCATGTGATTTTATTGTCAAAATTCCATTATATTCAATGGTAAAAACTATGTTTTAAATGGTGTTGTAACAATAAAATTTATGATATTTTAATGATATGTTTTATCCGGGTACCGTTCACGCATTTGGCCTTTCCAAGGCATAAAATGATTCATCTTTGTGGAATTAATTTAAAAAAATGAAAATATTTTTTTCCAATTTTGTCACATACCCTGTTTTATCACCCCAAAATTCCCCAGGGAGGGTGATAAAATCGGGATATTACTGTATTAACCCAATCACTTTCCCAGGGTTATTTTTATTATTCTTCATCCACCACCGCTGCCCTCGCAGCGTCAGCCATCATCGGTGTCTAGCCGTGAGCTCCGAGCGATGCGATGGGCGATTGCATCGATCGTAACCGACACCACTGCATCCGACCATCATCATGCATAGAATGGCAAAAAATGCGCCCTCTTCTTTCACGCACACTCGCAGACCCACCGGGAGCTCTCCTACTGGCGACTGCATGCTGTGTAGGTGCGAGAAAAAATGCGCGAGCATAAAGCACGTCAGTACGCGCTGCTGTCACAAACTGTAATGACTCGCACACGGAAGGCACTGCTTCTTTTATGCACAAATAAAATCTTGCGGTGGATCCGATGGCACGTGGCAGTGCATTCTGATGTCCGTGTTAGGAATGCACGAGATTGATTATATATGAAATTTTTATTGGCCTTGACAAAAATTGAAATTTTCAATAGCTTATCGTTAACAATCTTGTGTTTCAATGAAGTTGGAAAATTGCTGGAGAGTGTCGGAGCCGATTGATGTATAAATCCTAAAAATCCATCGAAAGATAAAGGCGCTAGTAACGTTCGAAATCTTCCCCTTGCAGCGTAACGCTCTCGATTTCCAAAAATCTAAATGACACCCAGTATAGTAAAGAAAGACGTAAGTCCTACGTCAAAAGACCCATTATTCGATCTCGAGGCGGATTCAGCGATAATCCTTCAACGATTGATTTCTCGGCAGCTTTCAAAAGGTAACTGTTTCACAATCAACTTCGGTTAACACGGGTAAGTATTCATTATACTGGTTGACAGTGTAAGGGTCGATACCCACGCAGCGTTTTTTCAGCGTCACGTGAATGCAGCGTGAAAATAACTCAGTAGTGTTTGGACGCGATGACGCTGCGTTACCGCTTTTTCCCAATGCACGCTTGCGTCCTTTTAACGCCGCTTGCACGCAGCGTTAAAAAGACGCTACGTAGGCATCGAGCCCAATAGTATTCGTGGTGTTCAAATACCGCATTTACTGTTTACGATCTAAAAATGGTTTTTTAACTTACAACTGCTATCATACTTGTACAACAATTTAATTACCAGATCAAATGGCATTTAATTTGGTCCTATGAAATTGATGCACTAATAGGCTAAGACGGTATAATGCGCCACACCTAGCCAAAACGCCCCACCTTGATTTCTAGAAAACTATAACTAACTTAGTCATAAGACGATGAGTTTGTACCATCCGACCAGTTTGTACCATTTGTCTTATGACAAGTGAAGACATTCCACTAAAAAGCTCAAAATACTTTTCTCAATTAAATAAGGTTAAAACTCAGTTGGCACCTTTAAATATTAGTAAGGTCATCATACTATGTGAATATGGAAGTATTTTTGTATTGAATAAGAGCAAAATGCAAAAAGTTACAGATGTAACTTTCAATGTTTGTTTGCTCAACATTATGGAGCGACGCTGGTTTACTTGCCATAAAACTTGTAAAGTAGCACTCAGTTGGGCAACAAAATAACTTTCCTCAGTGGTAAAAATAATATAAAATTGCTTCCATCATCAAAAACGTTGCGTTTTTTTGAAAATATGTTTTACTGGTCAAACCGCCCCAGGGTAGGCAAGACGATATGCCCTTACCTACTGTAAACAAGCGCTGCGTACCCAATAGCAATTGCTTCCGAATGATATGGAAACTATCGAATTGTGATTCAAACTTTTTCAAATGGACTGTTTTTTATGTCAAGCACAAATAAGAACGTGTAATCTTTTGTTATGAGGCAGATAAAATACTAATGCACCTCGTTGTATTGGTAAACATTGAGGTGGAGCGTTTTGCCCAGTAACTTTTGAAATCCAATTTTTCATGACTTTTTAAAAGCTTCATTACATGTTCTCTGTAATATTTTCTTATGACAACTCACAGGCAATGCATGTACGGCTTCTTGGACTACCAAATAACACAAAGATTGAGCTCGAGCTTGATTGACTGCCCGTAGTTGCTACTCCATTATGACCAGATTCTTGCACAGAGAACCAACAGATGTTTGCTTTGGACTAGCACACTACCAAATAACACAAAGATTACATAAAAAAGTTATAAGTTATTTAAATATTTCCTTAAGTAGGGGCATATTATAACGTCTTATTCTACAGAAATGCACCATGCTTCTCCATGTGCTCGTATGTTTCTATGATGATAACTATTTTTGATAACGCTATCTACCCCGCCCTGCGAGGGTCATATTCTTCTGAGAACCAAATAACTTCAACTTCGAACCTCCCTCTGCATACTGTGTGCCTAAATAATCTCGGAGTTTTCTTAATCAATCAACTGGCTCCATCCACCAGTTTTTCATTACCAAATGTCTGGTTTCGTGAACTACAAATGCGACACATGGCAGGGACGGGAATGGTTGACATTTCTTTTTATCATTCGTTCTGTCACGCAGTCAAAGAAAATTAAAACCACGGCAGCCACGACCAAGCAGACGACAGTCAGCACATGATTTTATTATTTTCTCTCCCCACAATTAATGTTTCTGTACGCTCATTTCACGACGTATGACCGTTTTTGGTGGTAAATGATTATTTTATTACTCCCTGATCATTTTAGAGGCTAGAACTGACGAATTAGTACCAACGGTTAGCATTCCTTCTAGGCTTTGCGCCACAGGCAATTTGACTCGATTCTGTTCTGTTTGCGCTGCGCACGAACCGAAACAAGAAATCTCATGCAAATGCTGACCACACCGACGGCTCGACTCTCACGCAGCAGCAAACAAACAGTTTACCTCATCTTCAAAAAATGTCACAATGAGGCGTACTTTTTTTTTGAAAACTGTTTCGGTTTGTGCGGTGCATGACATTTTTCCGGATAAAATGTAAGCATTCGCATAATCACAGTGTTTTACTGTACATCACATGAGCATCATGAATCTTAGATTTTTTTCCTGATTTTGTGATCCAGTCTTATTATAAAAACATAGAATATTTATAATGTATTACTTTTTTTTAAGGATGGTAACACACTGCCACAAGATTCAACATGCTTGCCCGTCTTGCATGTCACAAGTGCTCGAAAAGTGCTGACCCAAGGGATTAACGACACTCAAACCAAAGAGCCTTTTGAAATAGAATCCACGGAGTTACCGGAACTAAATGTTATCGAAGAAAATATAGTTATGTATATCGCTGGCTATGTCGAGAGGAAAGTCATGAGAATAGTGAAATGTGAATCTTGCTTGTATGTTTTGAATTCAGAATAAATTTGTTCTTCCAAGCTCATAAAACAAAAAAAAATCGCGAGGGATTAGGATTAATTGAACCTCAGAAGGATGTGTTCTTTGTATGTAAAATAAGCGAACAAATTTTGCGCCAATATATGTCAGATATAGAAAACGGTAGAATGAAAAGTCTAGCGAAAATTCAAACAGCAATAGTGAACTTGGCATTTGAAGATCATCCAAACATATTTCAAAGTCTTGATGAGCACATTTAGGAAAACAATTCTTTAGAAAACCATAAATTTAATTTTGTTAAGCTAATTGTTTTTGTATTTGTCGTTTTGAGGATTCATCAGATTTGCACTAGAGTTACTGCAGCCGCTGCTAACATAAATCTGAGACATTTTTCGAAAAAGTGGTGCTTTTTGCTGGTTTATAATCTGATCAACGAATGATTAAAATTAAGTTTACTCTTGTTTACCAAAAATCTATCATCAAATAACTTTAATCAATGTATGTTCTATGTGATTGGAAATGAAGTAGTTGTTCCATTATGCTGCTTGTATCACCGCCACCAAAAGTCCGCCGCCAAAAACATCCCATTTGTGTCCTCCAAGAAATTTTCTCATTCGATACTCAGTTGTGAAAAGTTTGAGAAATTCTCGCCTTTGATTCACACAATTCACACAATCCACGTATCCCGCCCGCACTAAGTAATGAAATGCATAAATATCATGGAAACAATGTCGAATCATTCGTTGCTAACATTTTAAATCCCACCAGATTCTCCGCAAACTTTATTTTCTTTAAACTTAGAACATCTTTATCGGTCGCGAGCATTTTAATCACCCGCGCAGCGCTTTCATTTTAGTTTCGTCACTCGTTTCCGTATCGGTAACTATTTATTTTCGGCTCTCAATTTGGTTACTGTATTCCGTACCGGTGACGTTTGACAGTCGACAGTTCATCAAATAGTCTATGTTGGTCAAACTGTTTGACCGTGTGTACGTTCCATTATGGAAAGTACACACGGTCAAGCAGTTTGACCAACATTGACTCCACCTCTCGTTTATTCAAACATCCATCAAGTTTTACCAACAGCGGCACGAACAGCACGAATTAATTCGACCAATAATATCACACACGAACGACAGAAGAGCCAACGAAGCACCAACCATCAAAAAATATATGGGGGTTTGTGCAACTTTACTACAAATGCTCAAACATGTTCGGCGAACCTTGACTCCGCCCCCGACAACTCAAACCAAAATCAAACCGTTTTAATTTTTTCCAACCGAGCCGCCAACTGTCAAATGGTTGTTCAACTTCACACACGTTCAAGCAAAGCAGTTCGTCAAACTGCTTGACTGGTGTGTACGCTGCATTATTGCGTTTACTTTGCGCAGTACTTTTCAGCTGACAGAGAGAAGACAGCTCGCTTTATTTACGTTTATCCTAATGTCACCGCGAACCAGTCATTGCGAACCGAAAAAGTAAACACTGCGATGCAACTTCAAATGGTCGTAACTAAAATTACAATTTATGTTCGCAACTTTTCTTATATCTGCTACAGTGAATTGAACCCGTAATTATTCATGTGAATGATCCCGTATTATAAGAAATCGGTTTTGTTCCACATTGGGAAGTTCTTAACTATTAAAACAGCTACTTCGAACAAGTTTTTATTGGAGTGGAAAATGTCGCTTGCGACGTTTTGAAATATTACTTTGATTTGTTGAGTTTCCATGCTTTCCACACAAATAAAGAAGAAGACATAGTAAATAAACGATCTGTCAGTGAGCTGGCTTCTCTCTCTCAGCTTTTCAGCTTCGTACTAGCCTTAATGACAATCAGAAACAAACAAAAAAAAATCCCTGGGAAGTCGCTATTGCGACATTTGCCTTGATATACACGATCAGCACTGTCTCCCTTTCCTTCGCGATGTGACATTTGCAAACCGACTTAAAGCTCGTCTCGTCTGCAAAACAACATCTACCCGTAATGCTGGGTAGACACCTTTACGTGGTGTGTTACGGGGTAAGATCTACCACGGTTACATTGCCAGCTACAGGCAAATCCTGACCCATCGGATACCTTCCTCATTATCCAACTCCGTGGTACTTATGAGGGTGTCGCTAAGTCGGTGGCCTCTCGTTAAGTAAGTACTACATCAACAGTTCCTCTCCCTAGTTACGGTGAAGATGGGCGTGGTCAGGAGTAGTAATCCTCATGCTTTTGTTATTTTTGTTTAAGACTGGAATCAAGGACCACTCCCCTTCTTGATTTCTGATAGCATTCTAGATAAGGATCTTAAAAGTAAAACATGAGTATCACTAGTGTCCAATCTACGAATTACATCGTAACAATGCTAATGCTCGTCTGCAAAACAAAACATCGAACAGGGAAGCCTGTGCGACAGTTGTCTTAGCAAAAAAAAACACTAGCACTGTTTCCCTTTCCTTTGTGATGTGACATTTGCACAACGACCTAAAGCGGCTCGTCTGCATAAAAACAATATCGAACAAGGAAGCTGCCAGTAAAACATTTGCCTTAGCGAAACAAACAGCACTGTTTCCCTTTGCTTCGCGATGCGACATTTCCACAACAACCTGAACCGTCTCTGTGAGCACTAGACTGTAAGCAGGAATCACTCAGCATGTGCTATCTGGTCCTTGTGCAAACACGTCTTACCTCGAGGATAGTAAGCCGTTGAAAGAGGACGATCTGTCAAAGCTCGTGGACAGGTTGCTGCGATCGCGAGTAACCAGATGTGCTTAGTAGCTCATTTCGAATAGTGACGGTTATCGTCTTACTGAGCTACTTCAACGAAGGGGCGCATACTCACAGGCTCGAATGCAAAACAACAACATCGAACAGGGAAGCCGTCAGTGCAACATTTGCCTTAGCAACACAGCCAACACTGTTTCGTTTTCTTTCGCGATGTAACATTTGCACAACGACCTAAAGCGGCTCTTCTGCAAAACAACAACATTGAACAGAGAAGCCGCCAGTGAGACATTTGCTTTAACAAAACAACCAACGCTGATTCCCTTTTTCGTGATCAGAGATGCCAGATTTGAAGACATGTCTTCAATTTGAAGACATTTGAATCTCCGTGAAGACATTTATTTCATTGAAGACATTTTGAAGACTTTTGAAAATATTTGAAGACTTATCTACTTATTTGAAGATACTTGAAGACAATCAATAAGCCATCGATAGAAAATATTATTTTATTTCTTACTTATAATTCTGCGACTTCTATATGTAAATTATACAAAAAAAATACAAGATATAATAGTCTCGGGCTTAAAATCTCAAACATAAAAAAACCTGGGTGGTGCGGATAGAGCCGCTTTTCTGCTCTCAAGCAAGTAGAGGGATATTTTGAAATCAATCCCATGAGCAAAATTATTTTGCAGTTACTTGCCTCACTTGTCATAAGACGAGTTTGTACAATCCCATTGAATTTCACCACTTAATTGTATCTTGACAGATTCGTATTTCGACCTCAGCAGTAAGGCCGTCTTCAGTGTCTCGTACTTGACTCGACCAAGACGGCCTTACTGTTGAGGTCGAAATACGTATCTTTCAAGATACAATTAAGTGGTGGAATTCAATGGGATTGTACAAACTCGTCTTATGACAAGTGAAGACATTCCACTAAAAAGCTCAAAATAATTTTCTTATCAGTTAGGTACTTGCCTGTCAAACATTTCCCGCTCTTCGAATTTCTCTTTCCTCTACATTACTTTACGATGGTTTGCATACATTACTGTCTCAATCAGCTGTTGAATCTCGTGAAATATCGTAACGAGTGCTTTTTAATTGCATTCCTACTAATTTTTCGCTCAAAATATAATGTGAAAATATTTGTTACAAAGAATACAAAACTCAAGCTAAGTTGATTTTTTTTCCCAAATAACAACAATACTTCTCAATATAGGATCTGAATCGAACATAACCACAAGCTTCATGTTTGGCTCCGGCACAATAGAAAAGTTTGGCTTCAGTTTGACAACCAAATCGATTCTATTCGCATCACCCAGCAAAATATATTCACACTAGCTGGCTGATAAATGCAACGCATTTTAGATCTCATACGCACTTAACTTTTAGTTGAGCGCTGATTAAAAATTCCTGATGCCGTGTATGTAAATAGGTATTTCGATCATTACATCGGAACGCAATGACCGATCTAATTTACGGCAAAAATAGATTGAACTCTTCTATGTTTTGATTTAATCTATTCCGATGAGCAAGAAACTGAACTTTTTCTAAATTCCTTCTGAATTCATTTGATTGTTTCGGTATTTCCATGTGACTTTCCTCTAAATATCCGACGGAAAACTCTTTGAATTTTCCGTGAATTTTAAAAGATTTTTTTGTGAAAATTTCAAAGAATTGTTCGTGTAAAATAAGGAGAATTTCCGATAAAAATTATAAGGAATTTTTTATGTCTTTATTCCAGAGAATTAAAATTGTAAATTCAGCATAAAATTTATATTTAATAATTTCCATGAAAAAGTTATTAGGCAAAATTTAAACGGAAAATTTATCTTGATTTTCACAACTGTCTCAATTAATTTTCATAGAAAATTCTTACGAATGTCGATAAGAAATTGAAATTGTGCTGGTGATAAATGGATATTTCTCATAATTTTCAAGGTAAATTTCTGCAGGAAAATCTCCCTAAAAGAAATTCAGAGGAAACTTGCTAGACACTTTCAAATTCTTCTTTGGATTCCTTTGAATTTTCTTCTAGAAATATCTTTGGACATTCTTCCAGTGTTTTCTCTGCGAATTCCTCTATGCATTTCTTCAAAAAATCATCCTGGTATTTTTTCTGAGATCTCTCCAGGAAATTGCCGTGAATTTCAGGGATTTTTTCGAAAAATCCTCCAGGAATTCATTGGGAAGATCCTCCGGAACGCCTTCGGTAATTCCTGTACGAATTCCTCCAGTAATTCCTCCAGGATTTTTTTGAAAGTTTTCCCTGGGATTGCGGCAGAAGCTCCAACGGGAAGTGCGGGATTCCTCCGTAAGTTCTTCCTCTGGAAGATCCTTTAAGAACGTTGCCTAATGACTCTTCAAGAATGCCTCCGGAAGTATACTATGAAATTTATCTGGTATTTCCTCCAAGATTTCTTTCGCAAATTTCTGCAGCAATACCTAAAGAAACTCCCCAAGAATTCATCAGAACTACCTCCAAGAATTTCTCCAGAAGTTTCTTCAGGAATTCCACCGGAAATTGCTTCAGTAATTCCTCAGGAATATCCTTTAGACATTCATCAGGAAAATCCTTCAGGTATTCTCCCAGAAACAACCTCCGTAGTTCATTCTGAAGTTTCTACAGGAATTCCTCCATGAATTCTTCCGGAAGTTTCTTCAGTGAACCCTTGGGATGTTCCATCAGGAACTCGTCGGGAAGTTTCTTCAGGAGACTTCCAGAAGTAATTAGAAGCTCCATCCAGAAGAAATAAGTTATAAGCTTGAGCTTGATTGACTGCTCGTAGTTGCTACTCCATTATGACCAGATCAGCTGTTCTTGCACAGGGAACCAACAGATATTTGCTTGGGACTAGCACACATCTTCAATGTACAAGTACTGGTGATCTCATTTGTTAGGTCATACTGGCGCCTGCCACGTCAGAATGCAAGTCAATGTAGGGAAGGGAGGAAATGATGATGCAATCAATCGCCCGATGAAAGCCGAATATACCTCTGGTCTTGCCATGAGTTCATGCGGAATTTGTTGGAATTTCTGGGTTAGGTTGGAGAGGCAGAGGTCCGTCTTGGTTAACGAGCTGCCAATGTGATAGATAGTAGAAGGTAACTGATGGAATTTCTAATTGGATGTAGGAAACGAGCTCTATAGTTCATTTCCAATTCTAGCAATTGGATTGTTAGAATACTCAAGTTGAAGGTATAGGAATAGTAATGGAAACGGTATGGAAGTCCATTTCCAGTTCTAGCGATTGCTAGAACATGAGAAATAAAGAGAAAGATACAAAGTAGGAGAATGGAACGGACCTGGGATTGATCCCACGACCTCCTGCGTATGAGGCAGAAGCAGTAGCCATATGACTACCAAGCCCGCTTCCAGAAGAAATAAGTTATAAGTTATATAAAGTTATAAGAAGCTCCATCAGGAATTTATCCGGATGTTTCTTCAAGTATTTCATAGTAAATTTTGAATCCCAATAGGGTATTCTATAAAAAGAAATTTGGAAGAATTCCACGTGAAAATGCAGTTTAAAAATCCGACTCAGTACAAAATCCAGGGGAAACTCGTTAAAAAACAAAAAATGTTTAAAGAATATTCTCTTGAATTCTAACAATTTGTATGTGAAATTGACATTATTCCACATCAGTAAAACAAGAAGATTATTGCATTTACAAATCTATTGGATTTTGAAATTTCTCGCTGATAATCATAATTTTAATATTGAAGACATTTGAAGACATTTTTAAATGACTGTGAAGACATATGAAAATATCATCTGGCATCCCTGTTCGTGATGTGCCATTTGCACAACGATCTAAAGCGGCTCGACTGCAAAACAACAACATCGCAAAGGCAAACGTTAAATTAACTTGATAGAAAAAATGTCCATGGTCTTACGAAGAAGTTCTGCTTTCATTCCGCTTGATCGCCATGCTCCTGGATTGGAAAACATTTCCAGAACTGCCAGTTTTGTTTAACTCACCTCTACTCTATATACTCCATTAAAGAACAGCAAACCGATGGCACAAAAACACACCGCAGCGTTTTATGTTGTACGTGGAGCGGTTCTTCCACTATGAAAACTAGCCGGGTAATTCAATTTTCCCTTGAATTGTTTTCAAGAAAAAGGCTGGCAGGATCGCCATTTGTGCAACTTATTATTTAGCTGCGAAGAACCGCTCCTCTGCCACACAACCTTGCTACGCGAACTGCCGTATATGAAAGAGGCTGACATCGACGCGCTTGTAGTATGTCAAGTGGTACTTGCAGTGCTCCCAGTAGCATTTACAGAATGTTCACTCAAAACTAATAGAACAAACTTGAACCGAAATTACTCTATATCGTCAGACACTTTCTGTATCCCACACATTCGACGTTAAAAGGCTGTCATCATTCCTTAAAATATCAACTCGTACCATATACCGTGTTTCATTTTTACTATCAAATAATTCTTTATTTCCTCACTTTGCGACACATTCCTGTGGCTCAACACTCATTATTTAGATGCCTCTCCCCTCTGCATTTTCCGTATATTAGTAAGAACAGGAAAACCTATCAAACAAAACATCACCGAGTTTAATTTTTGTTTTGAACATTACAATAAATGGCAGTTTGCTTATCATATGAATGTCATTCCAATCGATAATTTATCTTCCTAAGCAATGATGTTCTTACGTTTTTTTTTTTGTCAAAAGAAATCGATTATAAACGGCTTGTTCGAAAAAAAAATGAAACGAATACCGATCGCACTGGCATTCCTGTAAGAGCCGGATCCTATCATTTTGTCGGTTTCAATCACAGAGGAACAGACATTCAATTCGAGTGTCGAAAGAGGTGTTTAAGGAATCCAACATCGCAGTCGCGTTCCGACGTGTTGTATTTTGAATGCTTTCGAAGCACCGTTTTCACCGGCTTGGATGTCTGTTCAGAACGGTTTAATTGCATCTTCTCTTATAAAGTTTGTCTATTTGGATTTTATAATTTCAATATCAATTAGTTTAATGTGTTAATTACTGCTTTATGTCTTTTGTTTTGGTTTCATCATTATTATTTTTTTGCTGCGAACGTTACTTCCATTTATCTGTTTCTTCTGTTTTGTGCCTGAAAAGATTCTGTGCAATAGTTTTGTTACAATTTACGATTTGTTTTTCTTATAACTATTCGTCTTGTTGACATTTTATTTCTCAATCCTCAATAACGATTCGAATCAAAACGTTATTCTACTTTTCCCCCCATTCTGTAACTTTGGCGTTTTCAGTTTTAAGTTTCTAGGAGGAATCGGCTTCGGTTTGGTCTATGCAACAATGGTTTCGTCGACGCGCTTAGTTGGTAGTAGAAAAATATGTCAATGGTACTCTGTTCTTCTGAATTTACATTATTTCAAACGTGAGCAATTTGCTTCTACCATTCTTAACGGTCAATCGTTTTCTTGTGTGGCATTTTCTTCTTTAGGTTAAGGTTTCAAATTCCTCAATTCACGACATGTGAGCGTTTGTATGTGTGTTTGTGGCTATTTTCAAGTGTGTTAGTTTTGTGAAAAGGCTAGTGAACTATATCTTTGATCTGTTGCCCATCAGTTTCCATGCCAAGGTAATCGTCACGGTCATCCATGGACAGTTTCGACAATTTGTTTTGATTGCTAGATTGAGTTTGACTATAATTTAATTTCATTTTATTCTTTGGCTAGTATTTACAAGTGATCTACAATTAGGTATTCATTATTTACAAAATAGGGCTTAGTGGTGAATCATTGAACCACTGCATTATGGCGCATTCTTTGTAATCTTTATAAACAATAATTAAAATTAAAACGAACAGTGGGTAATGTCTGTGACATAACCGCTAAGTGGACGTAGGACTTGACTTGACCATGCCTTTAAGATACATAATATGTCCAAATTTCTCACATCAACTATTTTGGATAAATAATCGGCGTTGCATACCATTCCTTGGCAAAATCTTCTCATCAAACCGACACAGAAATCAAATATACCTCGAACAAGAATCATCAAAAACAATTCAGGAAGTATCTGTCCGGTCACGGAATATTAGCCTCGACAGTGGCAACCTTCCCACTGAAGGACTGCCTGAAATAAGCCACAAGTTGGCCCAGCAGGGGATGTAGGGCCTCCTAATCCGTGCGATAGCGACTGAAGGAGAACATTATTTTTAACTCTTAGAGCCTTGAAAAAGGCTGTTTGCTTCAGCTAAGTCCAAAAAGTAAGAAAACGATCTTTTCAAATAACCGCGAATTTCTAGTGGTGGTATAAAAAAGACTGAATGCTCTGCGAGCGAATGCACTTTTCTTTTATACCTTATTTTGAATCTTCTCTGCTTCCCAATTGGTGGGCCAATCAGCCAGTGTCTTGTATCCCGCTTCTTTGTCAGCCAAAGCGTCATCATCATCAAAGCGTTCGAGAAGGGCTTCTTCTTTTTTACGCTTGTTGTTCGCTGCTGGCGTCTATTTCCTAACGGGACTTTTCGCTTGATACAGGCCAATAAGCCGGGCAAGCGAGCTTAGAATTGCAGTTCAGGTGAGAAGTACGTGTTCTTTTCTGAGACAACATTGTTAGTAATAGATGAAGGGAAACACCCGGACATGGGATTTCGGGTGATAAGATTTAGAATTGGTAACATGGGACGATCATTCAGTCACGTTCGCTTTGTGTGCGGTCAGTATCAAACAATGTTTATCTAGATATTTCTTAATCAATGCCAAAACACAACATTTGATGAAAAATCGATTGAGAGTTTATTAATGTTTGAGCTGTTATCGGTGTTTTTTTTAATCCAAATATTCAAATATTATGTGAGAGATTTGGACATCTTATGTTTTTAGGCATGGTCATGCGAAGTCCTTCGTCCACTTCGCGGTTAAATCAGAAAAATTATCCACTGTTAGTTTTGACGCTATTTATGAAAATCACGCATAAAAGTTTATCACTAGAATATTGGATTTGGCACCCAAGTACAATTTCTATCGAAGGGTATTGAAAGCTTTGATATTGATCTCAATTATTGGCTCTCTGAAGAACCGTTTGTTTTTTGGACATACATGCTGCATCATGTGGCTTTTCTTCAGCCTGTCTCGGCTCATCACCGATGCCGGCCGGTCTCGACTCGACTCTGCTGCTGCTGCCGGTATCTGCTCAGCATTGCTGCTTTGTCGGGTCCGTAGGGAGGACTGCTGATGTACTGGCTAGGTTTCGGCTGATGATGGTGGCTTCGATGGTGTCCAGCCGAAAGGTTGAGTTCTGTTCAATCGATGATGCGGTTGCTTCGCTTGTCCCGGTCAGAATGAAAGGAAAAAATCGCGTTGCGCTATTTTATGGCTTCTCGGCAGACCCAGCAGCTGCTCATTCGCTGGTGTCTGCACCAATGAGAACGTGGTAATGGAATGATGCAAGAATTATGCGGTACCCATATTTATAGGTTCCCTTGATCTCAATGTTTTTCATTGAAAACAGTTTCATGCCTATTGAAACAAGTTTTTCGGGTCTTATCAAGCATGGACATGGAAGGCATACTTGAAATCTGTCGATTGAGGGGCTTACGGCAGAAATTCGTCCACTGAGACGAACACTATTAACGTTTAAAATCTTTCAACACAGCGTAACGCGGTCGATTTGAATATTTTGGAATGACACCCGGTATAGTAAAGAGAGACGTAAGTCCTACGTCAAAACTGTTCAAACATCCTTTGGCACGTAGAGTGGATTAATTCTAAAGTACACAACGTAAAATGGAAATTCGAATCAAACTGAAACAGAAACATCGATAATATCTAGATAGGCTGACCATACGTACCGTATTTAACGGGACAGTCCCGTTTTATAGACCTTATTGGTCTGCCCCGTCGTAATCTGAAAAATCCTCGATTTGTCCCGTTTTTCATTGATTCCTCCAAAGAGCTCCAAAATATTATTCAAACAAATTCAATATTTTAGGCAGGAATCTAAAACCAAATACAAATAAAGTTGATGAAACCCGTCAAAAAAGTTTTAGATGTTATGTTAGGCCGATACAAATATTTCAGCCCCCCCCTCGGATTTTTTTGCCAAAAAAATAAAATTTTGAAGTAAGGAAGCGGCAGGAAGATTAGTCCGCAGAAGATGGACGAAGGCCAGTGAAAATGAAGGCCAGTCTGAAAATGTCGCTCCCATATGTGTGCGGGGGATCTATGAGATTCCGTTATAGATATTTAGAATTTCGCCCCGATTTAAAATACAATCCGGCGGAAAACTCCGAGAGTCCGAGCTGTAAACCAGCCTACAAATTAGCCAGGGTTTGTATTATTGTATTTTTGGAAGCATTGGACAAGATTCCTGAGGTGTGAGGCCAGTTTTAGCGTCATTTAAATCAATACCGATCAAGAAAGACTGTGATTCAATTAGATTTGACATTTATTCACGACAACCATTTATGGAAATATTAAACATTATTCCTAATGTTCTTTCCTTGTTGAGAATCTTGTTATTCCTATCGGCAGATTTTTCCTCAATTACCTATACTGCTGCTAACCGCAAGTCGAGCACATCTGTATATGGAGGCCCATATACAGATGTGCTCGACTTTCTGTTATGGTAACAATATAAAGAACTGCTCCTTGAATTCATACCATGTACCCAAATCAATACCATTCGAAAACAAAGAATTGGTGGGCTAATTGTTTTATTTCTCATTTTTGTGGATTTTTTTCAACAGTGAGCACGCCGGAAACAACAAAACACGACATAAATTAAGCCTAAATTGCCTGTTTTGCGAATGTTATTGATATAGGAGCATGTTATTAATAATGGAATAGATACCTATATGATTAAAAAGGGCTTTAGCATGGGAAATGAATAATCCCACCCTATTGCTCTTTTCGAATTTGTCTTTTAACATTTTTTTCTTAATGCCTTTCTTAATGGCCGGTCTAGGGCCCTCCTTAGCCGTGCAGTAAGACGCGCGGCTACAAAGCAAGACCATGCTGAGGGTGGCTGGGTTCGATTCCCGGTGCCGGTCTAGGCAATTTTCGGATTGGAAATTGTCTCGACTTCCCTGGGCATAAAAGTATCATCGTGTTAGCCTCATGATATACGAATGCAAAAATGGTAACCTGGCTAAGAAACCTCGCAGTTAATAACTGTGGAAGTGCTTAATGAACACTAAGCTGCGAGGCGGCTCTGTCCCAGTGTGGGATGTAATGCCAATAAGAAGAAGAAGAATGCCGGCTTTAGGCAGGTCACTATTTTTTTGTTATTTTCAATTGTTCATGATTGGAATAGTTTTTGATATTGGTCAGTAATAAAATTCTGCATCTTTAAGAGATTAAAATAAAATTTCAAAATTCTTCTATTTTCTAAAAATATTTTGAATAATGCCTACCCGGCAGGTACAAAAAGCTGCGCGGATCGCAGTAAGCTATGTGAAACCCGGACCAAGTAGGAAATGTTCCGATCTCCATCTCACTGTACATATATCCATCTCATCGCTAAACAAAGAAATACGGCACCAAATTCGTCGCTTCTTTTTGTCAACATGCGTGCTCACTGCTGAAAAAAATCACAAAAATAATAAACAAACCAAATTCCTTTCCATTTCTTTGTTTTTGATGGGATGGAAATAGGAGCATTGAGATGAAGTGGCGAACCGTTCCCCTAGGTACAAATCGATTTGGCGAGCGTGCGACACAACCGAGGATTGAGAGATATGGCCTCGAATCATGTATTGCGACGTCAAATTAAATATTCAGTGTTATCTGTTAAATTCAACTAATCTTTCTTGGTAATGTGTCGAAACGTTGGACAAATATAAATCTTGTTTTGATCCTTAAAGACTGCGTAGCCGTTTTAAGTTAAAATTTCTTGGTAATACAATTTGTAACCGTGCCCCAGGTCGACACGATTGGCGGCTCATGCGGCCTCCGGCCTCTGTTTCGTTACGGTTTCAGGCTTTTCGCATTTAACTGCGGACCTTTTGGTCTTTGAGCACCGCCCAGGTAACCATTAAGCACTTAAATAAGCCTTATATAAACCATATAATAGCTTTTCAGTGCCTATAAGCTATATAATTGGTTTTCAAGTGCTTATTGGCAGTTTAAACTTTAAGCAGTAAAAGAAGCCGTATATCGGTATATAACGCTTCGATGCCATGCCCTGTTAATTCAGGCCGAATAAAGGAACTATCTTTCCTAATTTAGAGCTACAATCTATGACGTTTGAGTGCAATCAATAACGATAACGCAAAGAATTTCATAAAACAAAGAAGGATTTGTTATCATTGGGAACGCTTCGGAGAGCTACATGTGGCTGATGACACACTTCCCGACTGCTTTGATTGGTAATAGGGAAGGGGAGGCAATATGCCCTAGCTAAGCAAACACTGTTTTATTGTCGTATTTGTAACGCTATTCATTGGTATTTTTACATTATGCTTCAGTTAAGCAAGATAGCTAGTTGATGCCATTCTAAAATTGTCAAAAATCTAAATCAAATTGATAATAAGGTACCCCGGGGCAAGTGAAAATACGGGGTAAGTGGGTACTATGGCTGCCGATTAATCGGTGAACGTTTTTAATGGTAACAATGTTCTAGAAAGATGTAGCAGAACTATCAACGAATTCACCTGACACAAAAATATTTGGAATCAAAACCATTTGCGGCACCATACTAATGGTATTGCTTAATCATGATTTTAAACTACCGCCAAAAGCTATCACCTTTATTTTAATTCAATTGATTTCCAACAAACTATTTGTTTCTAAATTCATCATTGATGTAGAAAGTGAATATTTTGAGCAATTAAATAATTGTGTGACATTGTAAATTATTTAAAAGTTTTGATTTAAGCCAAAATCTGCAATTATCACTTGCCTTTAAGTTTTAACATACATGGGGCAAGTGGGACATATTTGAACAACATTTTCGATAGAGCCATTTTACCTGTTTTTAGATTGTTATCTAGTGAAAAATAACATCGACACTCATATATCATTTGTACTGAATCAAATGCAGTTGATATCGTTGATTTCGATGTTAAGAAGTAATATACAGTTGATTTACCAAATGCGAATTTTATTTTCTGAAACTTATCTCCTCTTTCTCACTGCGCATCGCCTGAATAAAAACTTTCCTTTTGAAGTTCTAATTTATTTAATAATTTGTGTTCTATACAGAGAAGAGAGAAACATTCATTCGGAAAGTGAACAAAGATTTGCTTATCCTTCCTATCTAGCACATTTGGTAAGAAAGGAAGCTAATAGAAAGCCAGGCAACAGCCGCAATTAAACAGTAAACCGGCTGTTGTCTTGTTTTTATATCTGCTATTTGTAATCCCTTTCTTGTTGCAAAAACAAAAGTCTAACAAGCAATAAACCTCCATCCTTGATCTGCAATACTCCGACTCAGAAATGACATGAACATTATATCTACATTCTTCAAATTAGTTTTGTTCGGCAATATAAAGCAGAATAGGTCCCACTTGCCCCGTTTTAAGGGGTAAGTGGGTCCCACAGCTGAATTTATTTCTGTCACTACCAATATTTTTTGTAACTGAATAAATGGCTTACAACACGTCTACACTTCAACAACGGAAGCATATAATGATGTATCCGTGGTTAATGTCCTGAAATACCCTGTTTTCTAAGTATGCGTTATTTAGCTAAATTTAGCTAAACTAACGTTTTTTAGGTCCCACTAGCCCCAGGGTACCTTATTCACATTTCAAAAAGTGGTGATATTCTGTTGCCGGAAAACTCATGAGGCAAATCGCCTTTTAGCTTGCAGCTCTAAAGGAACAAAGCACCACACGTCGGTGAATCAACATTCTGGTATGGATAGTTGGTGGAGACGAAGGTGCATTGTATGTTAGTGCCACTAGGGCGTTTTTCCTTGCCAAAATGTTAGATGTTTCTTCAAAATGTGGAAATTTTAGGTTTTTCCGACCTTCCCACACACTATTTTGAAACTTTTTTCGCCTAACCTACATAATTTAAGATCTAGTTTTGTTACGGCCATCTTAAGAGCCAGTTCGCGAGAAGCGCGCCCCCTCTTGTATCGATATTCTCCGATTTCGATGAAATTTTCAGGGTTTGTTCATATTTGTAAGAGAAGACATTTCGCAAATTTTCAGATTTTTTCATCGAGGGGAAGTGGGGTAAAACTGCCCTTCAAAAATTATTGTTAAAAAATCGCCAAAACCATAAAAATGCAATAACTTTGGCAATCACTGACCGATTTTGTTTAAATTTTGCACGCTTTTTCTACTCAATTAGTACTTTATACCAAGAGATTAATATGGTTATAAAGTTGTTTACTTCAGGAGAAAATGGATTTTTTCGAGAAAAAATGGTCGTTTTTCCAAAAGGGATATTTTTCACCAACAGATCTAGGGAAAAAAACTAAACCCGCAAGGCAATTAAGGAACTAGAGAGCTTTCATCTCATATATAATTCAGAAGCGCCAACTCAAGAATTTCTAAGAAAATCGCAATTTTCTTCAACATTGATTATTCAAGTTAATTAAGTTCAATTAAGTTCACAATTTTCGACCCTACTTAGGTTGATGTTTTCCGATCTGGTGAAAACTGATCAAACTTTTTTGTCTAAGTAGAAATTAAAAATCAGGATTTTACATTAGGGGAGTGTAGGGTAAAATAGTCCTTTAAAAATAAATGTCAATCTATATTAGATAGCAAACTCTTTGCAGAACAATTTTCAACAGAAATAAAATAGGACAAAAATAAGTGCCGTAAACATTAGCACGTCTTTCGCAAACTGAAACAAAAATGAACGGATTCGGCGAAAGTGCTTGTTGATATTTTTTTTTAATTAGCTACAATTACTGTGCGTACCGATACTGATGTTGCTTTTACAGCTATGTGAAAAAAAAAACAATTATTCTTAACGGCAAATGAGCAATTTCGTAGAGTTTAATCATAGCTTGTTGGTGGAGCTGCTTCTAAGATTTTTTTTGTACTTGAAAACGTCAAACCGTGTACCATTCATATATTTTGGATTACCAACCTTCAAACTGCTAGCAGATATTACAGAGATACAATCTATACAAAATGTTTGACTGAATTGTACTATACCAGTTCTAATCGGGTGAATATATTTTCAAAGGTTGGCCAATTTTATCTCATAGGTAATGGAATACCCTCGATTCTATGTTTAAACAACTGTGTGAAAAACACTGCAAAAACACTGTTAACACAGTTGCATTCATTTTGTACGATACGGGAAAAAACTTTTTTTTATTCAACGAGCTGTTTTTTTACACGGAGAGCGTACCTAGGTAATTTTTATTTATCATCAGACTAAGGCCGGAGTGGCCTGTGCTGCACATAAAAGACTTCTCCATTCAGCTCGGTTCATGGCTGCACTTCGCCAACCACGCAGTCTGCGAAGGGTCCGCAAGTCGTCCTCCACCTGATCGATCCACCTTGCCCGCTGTGCACCTCGCCTTCTTGTTCCCGTCGGATCGTTGTCGAGAACCATTTTCACCGGATTACTGTCCGACATTCTGGCTACGTGCCCGGCCCACCGCAGTCTTCCGATTTTCGCGGTGTGAACGATGGATGGTTCTCCCAACAGCTGATGCAACTCGTGGTTCATTCGCCTCCTCCACGTACCGTCCGCCATCTGCAACCCACCATAGATGGTACGCAACACTTTCCTTTCAAAAACTCCCAGTGCGCGTTGGTCCTCCACGAGCATCGTCCAGGTCTCGTGTCCGTAGAGAACTACCGGTCTTATAAGCGTTTTGTAGATAGTCAGTTTGGTACGGCGACGAACTCTATTCGATCGGAGCGTCTTGCGGAGTAAGTACGTACGATTTCCAGCCACTATGCGTCTCCGAATTTCTCTGCCGGTATCGTTATCGGAAGTCATCAGTGACCCCAAGTACACGAATTCTTCAACCACCTCGATTTCGTCACCACCGAAAGAAACTCGTGGTGGGTGGCTCACATTGACCTCTCTTCAGCCTCTTCCTATCATGTACTTCGTCTTCGACGTGTCGATGACTAGTCCAATCCGTTTAGCTTCGCTTTTCAGTCTGATGTAGGCTTCCTCCATCCTCTCAAAGTTACGTGTCATGATATCAATGTCGTCAGCGAAACCAAATAACTGGACGGACTTCGTGAATATCGTACCACTCGTGTCAATCCCTGCCCTTCGTATTACTATCTCCAAAGCGATGTTGAATAGCAGACACGAAAGACCATCACCTTGCCGTAACCCTCTGCGGGTTTCAAAGGGACTCGAGAATGCCCCTGAAACTCGAACTACGCACATCACCCGATCCATCGTCGCCTTGATCAACCGTATCAGTTTATCCGGAAGTCCGTTTTCGTGCATTAGCTGCCATAGCTGGTCCCGATCGATTGTATCATATGCGGCTTTGAAGTCGATGAATAGATGATGTGTGGGCACGTTGTATTCGCGGCATTTCTGCAGTACTTGGCGAATGGCGAACACCTGGTCCGTGGTGGAGCGTTCGCCCATAAAACCCGCCTGGTACTGCCCCACGAACTCCCTTGCAGTTGGTGCTAGTCGACGGCATAAAATTTGGGAGAGTACCTTGTAGGCGGCGTTCAGCAATGTGATTGCGCGGTAGTTGCTACAATCCAGCTTATCGCCCTTTTTGTAGATGGGACAACCTCATCCTCCCAAACCTTGGTAATCACCCAGTGCAGCGCTCTAGCCAGTGCTTCACCACCGTGTTTAAACAGCTCTCCTGGTAGTTGGTCAACTCCAGGGACTTTGTTGTTTTTCAGCCGGCCGGATTTCTGGATTTCCTGGAGATTCGGAGCCGGAAGTCGCATGTCCTCCGCGCGTGCTCCTAGGTTCATTACCATACCGCCACCGTTGTCTGCCATATCGCCATTCAGGTGCTCTTCGTAGTGCTACCGCCACCTTTGGATCATCTCACGCTCGTTCGTAAGAAGGTTCCCGTTTATGTCCTTACGCATATCGGACTGTGGCACGTGGCCTTTACGTGAACGGTTCAACTTCTCATAGAACTTTCGTGCGTTATTAGCGCGGTACAGTTCCTCCGTCTCTTCACGGTCTCGATCTTCCTGCTGGCGCTTTTTCCTCCGGAAAATCGAGTTTTGTCTGTTCCGCGCCCGATTGTATCGTGCCTCGTTCGCCCTCGTGCGGTGTTGCAGCAATCTCGCCCATGCTGCATTCTTCTCCTCAACTAACTGCTCACATTCGCCGTCATACCAGTCGTTTCTCTGATCCGGAGCCACCGTGCCTAGTGCAGCGAATATCTCTCCAGCCATCTTCGAGAGATGCTGCGCTTAGCTGCTCTTCCGTTGGGAGTGCCACTTCCAGCTGCTGCGCGTAGTCTTGGGCTAGTTTACCGTCTTGTAGCCGCCCAATGTTAAGCCGCGGCGGACGACTCCGACGCGTGTTGATCACCGTCGAGAGTTTTGAGCGCAGACATACTGCGACGAGGTAGTGGTCGGATTCAATATTCGCACTGCGGTAAGTGCGTACGTTCATGTCGGAGAAGAATTTACCGTCAATTAGAACGTGGTCGATTTGATTTTCCGTTACTTGATTAGGTGATTTCCATGTGGCCTTGTGGATATTCTTACGGGGGAAGAAAGTGCTTCGGACTACCATTCCGCGGGAGGCTGCAAAGTTTATGCATCGTTGGCCGTTGTCGTTCGATACGGTATGCAGACTATCCGGTCCGATGACCGGTCTATACATTTCCTCCATACCTGAGCGTTCATGTCACCGATGACGATTTTGACGTCCCGCAGTGGGCATCCATCGTATGTCTGCTCCAGCTGCGCATAGAACGCTTCTTTCTTGTCGTCGGATCTCCCTTCGTGTGGGCAGTGCACGTTGATGATGCTATAGTTGAAGAAACGGCCTTTTATCCTCAGCTTGCACATCCTTGCGTTGATTGGCTGCCACCCAATCACGCGTTGGCGCATCTTTCCCAGCACTATGAAGCCGGTTCCCAGCTCGTTGGTGGTGCCACAGCTTTGGTAGAAGGTAGCCGCTCGATGCCCGCTTTTCCACACTTTCTGTCCTGTCCAGCAGATTTCCTGCAGCGCTACGACATCGAAGTTGCGGGGATGTAATTCATCGTAACTAGGTAATGTGTATACTATTGAATAGGATAGAGTATACTATTGTCTGACGAGCACACTCCTCATGAAAATACTTCAAATTTTAGGATACACGTTTCTACACTCATATATAAAGTATATAAATCAATTAATTAAATGATTACCAAGCGAAACTGTTTTATTCTCGGCCTATTTACACCACCTAAAAGTGTTTGAGTACCTTAACAAGACTGTGTAGTTGATGTGTAAAAAGGATGCTTTGAATACCAGCCTTCTTCCTTAAAATCTTTTCTAACCTTATATGAACATATTTCCAACCAACCACCATTGCTAAGAAGTAGTACTTGGGTAGTAACAGCTTGCAATACTTTTTGAGAAATCTATCTATTGCTTTTTTCATCGAGGAATAGACTACCGTGTTGAAGTACCAAAACAAATGTTCACACTTCCGAGTGGATGGAAACTAGCTGAAGCATTGGATTGTGCTTTACGTCGTTCTTGAACCATCGTTTTGAAGTTAGGGCGTCACCCATATATGGAGGAACTGGTGGGATATATTTTGGTGGGACAATATTTTTGAACGGGAGTTTAAGACGGCGCTAAGTTTACAATACCTCCCCCGGAATATTATATAAATGACATGACTAGATGACCAGTTCACGTTATTTTTTTTTTTTGAGATTGAGATATTGTGAAGTATTTAATTGTTGAGGTTGACAGATAAAAAATCATAAAAAATACTACGCTTGGAAGAATTTCAAAGCAAAATCGCTAGATCAGTTGCCAGTTGGGTCGGAATAATCAAATCTAAGAAGTGTGGTTCCCAGCAAACACAAGATCGTATCGAATAAGTATACAAAGTGGAGGCCATATACGCACATTTTGCATGCAGTCAAATGGAAGAATGCGCCTATATCGTCTCCACCATGTACACTTATTCGCTAGCATATGCGATTTTGTGTTGACTGGATTACGATCATCTGGTTTCGTAACATTATTTATATTTGGAGATCTATTTTACCCCTCTCTCTCCCCATCCTAATATTTTGCCAAATAGTTTCATCTACATATAGAAATAAACCTTGTAAGTTTCATCCAGATGCTGAAACATCGATAAAAATAGAGTTGCGATTCTCACAAACTGGCTTGCAAACAAACAGTGCAGTGTGCAGAAACTTTGATTTGATTGATTGTTCTTAAGTCGGCGCACTGAAATAAGTTTCAATAAGTTTCCAAGTTAGAAAGGAAATACGTCATATTTTTATACTAATGTATATTCTGCTTGAGCTCACATAAAAAAATGTATTTTTAGACATTTATTTTTAAAGGACTATTTTACCCTACACTCCCCTAATGGAAAATCCTGATTTTTAATTTCTACTTGGACAACAAAGTTTGATCAGTTTTCACCAGATCGGAAAGCATCAACATAAGTAGGATCGAAAATTGTGCGAACTTTCGTTCAAATAAACAGTGTTGCAGAAAATTGCGATTTTCTTAGAAATTCTTGAGTTGGCGCTTCTGAATTTTATATGAGATGAAAGCTCTTTAGTTCCTTAATTGCCTTGCGGGTTTATATTGTTATCCTAGATCTGTTGGTGAAAAATATTCCCTTTGGAAAAACGGAAATTTTTTAACGAAAAAGTCCATTTTCTCCTAAAGTAAACAACTTTATAACTTTATAGCGTGCAAAATTTAAACAAAATCGGTCAGTCATTGCCAAAGTTATTGCATTTTTATGGTTTTGGCGATTTTTGAACAATAATTTTTGAAGGGCCGTTTTACCCCACTTCCCCTCAATGAAAAAAAATGAAAATTTGCAAAATGTCTTCTCTTACATATATGAACAAACCCTCAAAATTTCATCCAAATTGGATAACATCGTTGCAACCTTCCTTGGAAAGGGGGTCGCGCTTCTCGCGAACTGGCTTTTAATGACGGTAATTATGAGGGAAACCACAGAAGGCGTTTTACCTAAGGGGGGCGTTGGGGCCTCTTCTCCTAAAGAGCAAGTCAATATAACATTTTCAAACGACTTATCTGCTTTTGTGAACAAAGATTAAAACGTCGATTTGACAATTCTGATAGCACCCCACGCAAGCCAACAGCATCAACATGTAGGTGAATTGTTAAAATAGCCATTTGGCATGCAAAAGAAGGATCGAGACTCTGACCCCTGCAGGCTTGGAGATACACAGCCGTTTCGTTTGCAGAAGCGGTCGGTGAATAGAACGAATCGATAATAGTGCCACAGTTTTTAAGAAAGTGATGAGAAATGGTGACAAAGTTTTGTATTTTTAAATAGTTTTTGCTTTTCTCGTACACCAAGGTGTAACGAAAAGGCTATATCTACATAATAAATACATTCAATTCCAAGACGATTTTGTGATAGAAAGTCCGGAGACCCATAGTGTTATATACCAATCGATTCAGCTCGACGAATTGAGATAATGTCTGTCTGTGTGTGCGTGTGTGTATGTATGTGCGCAAAATAAATTCACTCATCTTTCAGGCACTTATCTTGATCAGTTTTGTTTGCAATAAGTTGCATTCTACGGAGAATCCTGTCCCATTCTTCCCTATTGAAACTTTACCAGATCGGACTATGAGATCGAATGTTATGGCAAAAATACGATTTACAGACAAAAAACCTGCTAAGAAATTCTCACTCAATTTTTTTTAAATATGTCTAAGGTACGAGAAAGACACAAACACCGCTAGGTGGATCATTCCAAAGCGTTCCCAATGATAACAAATCCTATCTCCTCCGTGCGCGTGCAAGAGAAAGATGATTTGCGTCAGCAAGCCTTATATCAGCCAAATAATTCGTTAAAAGTGGCTTTTGAGCAGCACTACAGCGTAGTTTAGGGTTTAATAGCACTGTTGGCCATGTTCTAAATACGGCTATAGAACCGAATTAAAGAAATTTTTAACGGCTTAATGATTACTTGGGCGGTTACACGTCTGACCTGGTCCCAGACTCACCGCTTGTTGAACAAGCTTGCTGTTCATAAAAATTTGTAAAAGAAATGCGTTTTAACTGCCACGATTCGATTTCTTTTAAAAAATCTCAAAACATTCCACTTTTTTTTTTCAGACAGAACGACCAAATATTCTAATGTGGCGAATTTGCACTTCCATTTGCACAACCAGTCAATGGTTTAAGAAATTTGAGAGAGTATAACAAATATAAAAAAACCTGATTGATCCACCTAGCGGTGTTTGTGCATTTCTCGTACATTAGATATGTTTAAAAAATTGAGTGAGAATTCCTTAGCGTGTTTTTTTGTATGTAAATCGTATTTTGGCCATAACATTCGATCCCATAATTCGATCTGGCCAATTTTCAATAGGGAAGAATGGGACAGGATTCTCCGTCGAATGGAACTTATTGCAAATAAATCGGATCAAGATAAGTGCCTAAAAAATCAGTGAGTTTTATTTTGCGCACATACATACACACACGAACACACATACACACAGACAGACATCATCTCAATTCGTCGAGCTGAGTCGATTGGTATATAACACTATGGGTCTCCGAACCTTCTATCACAAAATCGTCTTGGAAGTTAATATATAGCCTTTTCGTTACACCTTGGCAGGGATTTAATCCTAAAGAGAATGAACAAGTCTCTCACTTACCATCTCTGTATACATATACGATATTTAGCATACCGCAAGATACTTTTTTCGCAAGCTGTCAAGATAGAGAACTGATTCGGAAGGCTCTACCCCATGATAAATTTCTTTTAGAAAGCTCCAAATGCGGGGAGCACTGGCTCTGAGGTTGCATTTCAACTTGTTTTACACAGCTGTGCAGTATCCAACACGAAATGAGCGAAAACAAAGCGATAATCACCATTTTTCTGTGGGGGCTGCCTATCCGATTTTGTTTTTCGCACTTGTACACAAGTTTGATAAATTTGTTATCTTGGCTTGTTAATTCGGAACAGTTTTTGCCTCTTTTTTATCGTTGTTTGTTATCTATTGAGAGCGAATTCAGCAAACCCTGTACCTTGGTGTACGAGAAAAGCAAAAACTATTTAAAAAATACTAAACTTTGTCATCATTTCTCATCACATTCTTAAAAACTGTGACACGACTATCGATTCGTTCTATTCACCGACCGCTTCGCAAACGAAATGGCTGGGTATCTCCAAGCCTGCAGGCGTAAGAGTCTCGATCCTTCTTTTGCATGCCAAATTGCTATTTTAACAATTCACCTACATGTTGTTGCTGTTGACTTGCGTGGGGGTGCTACCATAATTGTCAAATCGACGTTTGAAATATGTTTGAATCGACGTTTGAAAAAGCATCGTTTCGACTTATCGCACGATTTATCGTTTGAAAATGTTATATTGACTTGCTCTTTACTATATAAAGCAAACATATTTAATAGCTTCAAACCTATCGAAGTAGGCCTAATGCGGGAAACTGATAGACACATTATTACCAATCAAAGCAATCGGGAAGTGTGTCATCAGCCACATGTAGTGAACCTTCAAGGTGTCTCAAGAGGCTCCCACTTGTTTGCAGTCAGATTAAATTCCTAAGCACGATCACTCGAGATTTCATAAGAAATACATCATTTTGCACTTGTTATCACTGAGTCGCAATAGGTACCCATATGAAGTAGTTTTTTGTTGCATTGAATGATTGTTTCGGGGTGTTTACCTTTGCGAGCAAAGGCGTAGGACATTCATTCAACAATCCTCACGAAATTACTCCAATGATAAATCCAGAAAAATCTTGGAAAATTCTTGGGATTTCTTAGAATTTTCAGAGGATTCCCCGTAAAAACTTTCGAAGAAACTTCTGAAGAAATTCACAAAGGCTTTTCTGGAGGTATTCCTGGAAGAATAGCTCCCGAAAGTATTTTTGGAGCATTGTACAAATGAATTTTTACAGGATTTTCCTAAGAAAAACCCGAGAGGATTTTCGAAAAGTATTGCTTAAAGAATCTTTGAGAAAATTGCTAAACGAATTTTCGATAGAGTTTCTAGAAGAATTCCTTCTGAAACTTCCAGATGAATCCCTGAAGGGATTTTCATTAGAATTTATGATGAAAAGGCTTATGGAATTTCCTTAACCTTCCGGGACTCGCTTAGTCCTGAATCACTCATGCAGTCTCGCCTCCGTTGAGTACGATAAGCGAGCTTTTTTGGTAGTGTTGTACTTTTTACAACGGTGCGAGACCTCGAGGGTTAAAAAAAAACCAGATTCAAAATCATTCAAATCATTTTTTCATCTGTGCGTTCTTTAGGTAGTTAGAATTAAGTTAAGGATTTTTTGAATTTTTTTTTTCGTTTTGATCTTTCGAAGACCAGTAGGACATAACTTTCATTTTATATTTGTAACGGCCTCACCCTCCCAATATAAACCCATATAGACGAATTAGGTTTTTTTCATGTTGTGATGCAGTTTTGGCTCGGTGGCATTTAGTCTTTCTATCACTGTTATACAATGATACATTAAAAATTAAGCCATGAGTCATGCTGCTTACTCGTATTCTTTATGTTCCACACGAACTTGTCGTCAAAATTGGTCTTGATACGATTATATGGGACCTCAAACTTCTGAGGTCGGTGTGGGACAGTACGCCCATGCTTATTTCGTATGACCGAAACTTCTGAAACATTCGATTTATTGCCTTAATGCCTTACCGTGGGCGTCCTATCCCCAGTTGCCCTAGTAATTTGAATATTGAACTTGCTGTTCGTAGCATTCGAATGCTCAACCGTATAAGACGAGTGTATTGTGGATTTACTCGCTATCAAGATTTTACCGATTACTTTTACGGCTACTCAGCAAAAATCGAGGGAACGGCAATGTTAATGATTACAAATATTTAGTCAAATGAAATCAATTCTTCAATATTACAGTCGCAGAACTTTATGAAATAATGTAGTTATTTTTTTCGCGATTTTTTGGGACAAGTATTAAACATTTTATATCTCACGATCAGGTAATAAATATCATAAACATCTAACTACCCCTCACCTACTGGGACACGTGCTCATTCTTTTGTCCACAAAAAATGCAAATGCCAAAAAGCACGTGGTTGCCGGTAAACAAATATTTATTCGCTCTTTCACTCAGATTGCTGGTTGGATTTTTTTTTGACGTTTACTTTGTCTCGCTCAAACCAACAGCGAATACTCTAGCGACTACTGATTGCCATCATGGTACTCCTCCATCAGCGCCCTGAAAAAAATTATAATTATATAAATAAAACGCACAATCGTTCTTTGTGTATAAACAACCATTAACAAATGGTGTGATGGTGTTTGTTTGCATGGACATAAAAGGCGAATTCAAAAGACCCCTTTTTGAAAAAAAACCTGATTCGGATTTCCTTACACACAAATTATTCAAAGCAACAGTCGATAGGGTGATGTATGTAGTTTGAAATTCAATGGCACTCTCATCCTTTCACGATCATGTTCGGTCGCACGATCCTTGGTAAAATACAAAACATTGGATATCAAAATCATAATCTTTCACTCAATTTCAATTTAATTCGATTTAATTCACCACAATGCAGCCACGCCAAATCATCACCATCATTCTTCCGCTGCAACTACAGGTAACATTGGAACCGATTTCTTTTAACTAAAAGTCCAGAACGAGTGCACTTTACACAGCTTATCTAATCAGTGTCTGTGTATTTACTTGTGAGTGACTGTGTTTGTTTGTATATTTATTCGATTTGTGTATTCTTCTTGTGAGTTATCTACCGATAGACGAGTTTATGTTTCTTTTCCGTTCATTTATCATCATTGCTGCTAATATTTTTTTCATTTAGAGTATTGTTCCTTTCGAACAGTAACATGTTTGCACAGTAGTTTTAAAAAAATATTTGGCTAGTTGCTTTCCCATTTCAGCTTCCATTCTCTCGCTGCCTTACGCTCGTCGCGATGCGAACAAACAGCCCTGAATTACCCTTTGAAGTCTACTTAAAAATAGTCATGTAATAGAAAACTAAGAGATTGAATCACAAGATTTTTGTAGAATAAAAATCTCACAAACGCTTAAAAAGATCTCCCTATGGTAATACTTGGTTTCATAATAGTTTCTCAATCTGCACGGTGTGCGAGACAGTTTCACGCGTCTCCTTTTCTATACAACTCATCCACTTCATCTCTGTCATCAATCAGTTTGTCTCATATTGGTTTAGCCTATAGAAATCACTTTCGCATTAGGACCCACCTGTGGCGGTGCGGCGTCGGCGAGGGGGGTGTGAAGGGCGTTCAACAGTACGCCAGGTCGTCCATGTCGACGTAGACAACATGTCACACGGTCGTTTCCCGGTCCACGTGGATGTATTCGACCGGGTGAAGTGCGTGTCAGGAGTCCGGATCGAAGAACAGCGGTTCCTTCTTGTAGTCCTTCTTGGAGAGGGTTCCATTCAGGGAGCTGGGTGCCGTCTTCAACTTCTCGTTGGATTTCCGGCGCTTCTTGACCATGGCAAGGACGCAGAAAATGAAACAGGCGCACAGGGGCTGCGGCGAGGCAACCGAAGGCGGCAAAGATGCCTCCGGAAGCTCCATCAGTCGGCTGCCACATCCCCTGTCCGCTTTCGTCGAATCCTGATGGACAGTTTGGCTGACCTGCGTTAACAAAATTTCAGATTCAATAATGCTGAGTTGAATTTCATAAAAAAGAGTAGCTTACCATTGCACCACAAATCACTGCTGATGCAGGCGTTGATTTCCGGGCACTGGTGTTCGCACTCGGACTCCCGCGGAAAAAGGCCAAACTCCAGCAGGGTATCGTTGCCTGTTGTGTTGGTCTGTTGCTCCAACTGCTGTATCAGCGATGCCTTCGTATGCTGAATCTCCATCCAGGAAAATGCAATGCTGCCACTTTCCTTGTGAATCGGCTCCAGAACCAAGTTGACAGGCCTGCTTGAGTAGAATAAGACATGCGATTGCAAATCAATATTTGGTAAAACTTTCCCTCGAACTTCACCTACCTATCTGAACTGAGGAATGGTTGACTGCTTAACCAGTCTTCGGAAAAGATGTGCAACTGACTTGCTCTACTGGACGGAGCAGATGGACAGATAACCTGCACGAGTTTCAGTGGTTTCCCACTGTACACCATAAGCCTGTTGCGCGTGTTGCACTTTGAAAACTCGTCCTGGACTGGTTCAATCGCCAATAAACTTCCCCACGTTCGCACAAACAGACTCCGATCCTGCTGCTGGGCCTCAATATACCAAGGAAGCCCGTCGCAGCTTGCCTCGTGCGTTCGCAGCGGATAACTGACTTCATCTTCCCCGCCTGATCCCCGCAGGAACAACCGCTTCCGACACTCGGGAACTCGTATAAAATCATAAGAAGCGTGGAAATAGATATCGGCGAAGTCTTCGGATATGTTCAACTTTGTCACCACAAAAGTCAATTCCAGTGTGCGAGAGTTGGAGATAAACGTCAGCGGGGAGTTGTAGGAGCTGCTGGTGTTGTCACAGAAACACCCGAGCGGTATCTTGACGTCCTTGTACGGAACGTCGAAAATCCGTAGCTCGCCTACTCGACCATCCAGATTGGTTTCCGAAGGAGCGCAACGGGCTCTTCCCGTGTGGCCGTCGGATTCAGTTATGCAGGATTCAGACTCACCGAATGATACATTGTACAACTCGATGCGAACCTGAAACATTTGACAACGATGTTATTCCAACCAAAATCTTTTCACGTTAGCCAAAAACCCACCCTTTCTCCTACGGAAGCTTCGAATCGGTACAAACAGGAGATGTTCTTCGCTCCACCTCGACCATGAAGAAAAGCATTCCGTGGCGATTGAAACTCTCCTTTTCTCTTGCGAAACACTCTCGAACACAGCAAAGGAACTTCTTCACCTTTGTGACCCAAATACGGTTCACCACCCAGATCCGTGTCGATGAACTCGTAGTTGATTCCGAAGCTAGACGGAAACAGCGAAGTCCCCGTCATCGTATGGAACTCGATTTTCTGCACGGTTGAAACAAAACAATCAATAATTTTCCCCTCCAATCAACGTTTGAACCAACTTACCAAGTCACTACCCGTGCTGACGTAACTCTCCAGCGGCGTACAGGGGCGCATCCGGCTTCCCTTGGTTTCCAGTGAAACGTGATCGCACAACTTCGGCGATTGATTGTCGTAAAACTCGGCCACCATCCGGCGGTTGCTGCGCGATGACTTGCGCCCAGATCCTCCATGTTCCTTAAACACCTCGTTGTCTTTTCCGTGCCGTGACGCATCCTTGGCTCCCTTTCCCTTGGATGGTTTATCGTGTTGTGCACCGCCGTACACCAGTCCCTTCTCGTTGGACATCCCGAAGCCGGCAGCACTTGCGCCCGAGTGATGCTGCTGTGACGGATGTGAAGGAACTTGGGGTTGGTTGAAAATGCTGTTTACCGTGGGTCCGTAGATGTACTGATCGACGGGATTCCAAACGTTGTCGATGTTGATGGTGAGGCTTTTGCCGTGCTGATTCAACGTTCCGTAGTAAGTTCCCACGGAACGGTTCATCGCCTGTTGATAGAGGGCAGTGGTACTGGTTCCGGCGAATACTGGAGTGGTACCACCACTGCTACCGTACGCTAGCGAGGAAGACGCTGCCGTTTGAGCAGCAGTCGACGACGACGTTGTAATGGATGACGGTGAGGTGGTTTTGATGGGGACGTATGTTCCGGCGCTGTCCCAGATGCGAAGCCGAGTTATCCACGGTAGAGGCGACTCACTCTGTAAGGAAAGTCGGAAGGAAAGGATAAATGGACTGAACGGGGCTTGAGGTTGTTGGGGTCTTACCTTGCCGATAGTTACGTTATCGCTGCTCACGCTCGGCTGCAATACCTGGAGATGATAGCTCGTGAAGGAAATCCATACCAGATCCGAAGGGATGCCGTGGAAGAAATATGTGCACGTCGTATTGGGTGGCAGTGTGTGGCGTGGGCTCAATAGATGGCCCATTCGGCCGCGTCGTGAGAACAAAACCTCGTCTGGACGGTGGAAAGCGAAATAGGAATGCAATATGTTGAGTGGAATACAATTGACTTGGAAACAGTGCGAGAAGTTGTTTAATATATTAGAAGTTAAAACTTAGGTAAAACAAGTTGTAAAATGTTGCAGCCATGTTGCTTAGCCCCTTAAATCGCAAATTCTTCATATGGCATAATTCTTTTAATCGGAATTCTAGTATGTATGTATCGTTAAGTTTGATAATTGCATTAATTCAGGATTAATAATGGCATTCATTTTTCTCTGCAACTATCGACACTTCTGGATGTCTGATACGGTTTACACATTTCAATACAGTTGTTATGTTATGTAGCCTGAAAACTTTAAAATTTCATGTTTAAAATAGCAATTATGAAGATTTTTTCATATAGCGTTCCCAGAGAAGTTAATTACACATTTTTTTCTCAATAAATTGTCAATTTGTCAGTTTTTTCACATCAGATATACTCAAACCCAATAAAAGATGTTTATAATTATTTGACTTACCTGGGCTGGACGCATTGATGTGGAACTCGCACCGATTACCCTGGGCAAAGTCGTACGAGTCCGAGTCGGCGAAAAGGATGTCCACGTCCAGCTCGAACCCCCGATTGGACTGACCGGACTGTAGTGGTGCCGAAAACGGACTTGAATGGAACGCAATCAACATCTCGGGACCCCTGAAAACGAGAGAACGACACAATTGGTAAGTTTACCGCAACTTTAAGATATGGTATACGATAGCAGAGAGGAAACGAACATCAATGCGCATCTGAACTTATTAAAAAATCAATGTCAAGAATCAGATTCTTCTTGTACTCATAGGGGATTAATTCTTGTACTTCATAGTGGAAAACCAATTCCTAGCTATCTAAAACGTTCTAAAACTTAGAAGACTGAAATAATGAATTGCTCCAAGGACTCCAAGGCTCGAAAGGACATTTGGTCGAAAGTGGAATTTTGAATTAATAATCTTGGTACATGTAGTCTAATGACGTTCCGTCGAATGGCTATTTGAAAGAAAAGAATTTCAGTCAATATCAATGAAAAAATAATTGATTATAAAAGTCACATAATTATTGCTCTCATATTATCCAAAGAATTATGAGTTCATTAAAAGAATACATAATATTACAGTCGACTTTCTAAATCTCGATGTTCTACATCTTGCAACAATCTCCCTTGACGCACTCACGTCTATGGAGTGAACGTCAAGACGTCCCTAACTAGCTCACCAAATTTCTCACGGTCGACTTGTAACCTGCTTAAAGGGCCTACGACGCCAAAGAGGCAGAAACGGACATTACCAGGACGAATCAACAAACACGTTGGTAGAAGGAAATTAAAATGAAATACAGATCCTAACGCATTGTTTTTTTTTAATTTAAAAGTTTTTGTTTAGGGTTAGTTAATATAATTAGTAGTGGAGTGGCCGACCGGAGACGTTGAGGCCCATTGTTGGCATGCGATTTAACATACCGTGTCTGCATGCTACCTGGTTTTCGGATGATCGAAGGCCCGCCTCCCAAGGCCGGGCGATGGTGGTAATTATGGCGTACGTTTCCCGCTGACAGGTGATTTTGCTTGTACACGGAGGCTGGCGAAAGCAGGCCAATCACACTGCCGAATACGGCATAACCAGAGTGGCCAGATTATATTTTGATAAATCGGTAGCTTGACTGTAGAAAAATCGGTAGTTATCGATAGGCCGGAAAAGTATCAAATTATATGAAATGGCATAATTAAGGCGCATTTAGCCTCATGTTGAAAAATTTCATTTAAAGTTTTTCAAAGATTTACATTACAATTGAGAAGTTCATTCTTGAGAGGAAGGTTTTATTGTGTGTTGTTATGTATTTCACTGTTAGAGGTAAAATCAGTAATGATTATCAGATTAAAATCAAATTACCTATACTTTATAATTTGAATCTGAACCTATACAAGAACATAGTTCGTGGTTTGTTCAGCAGTGTTCTTTTTAAGTTTGAAATCAGTTTGCTGCTCAGAATAGTTCAACTTTTGTAAAGTGGAATGATCTGATTGCCATATAACAATGCATTTGCAAAAAAATCGAATTTCTTGATTTATTTGAGGTACGAACGTACGAAACCCCAGAAACCGCAGAACTTAGGAGGCGGTATGATAGCTTCAGGTATTTGAATTTCACTGACATAATGATGATTCTAAATGGTCTTCTGAGAAAATGCACATGAATGTTTTTTTCACAGTTTTAAAATCAATATCGCAGAACAATCTGAATGAATGTTGATTTTACTCTAAGTATTTCCAAAGTTATTGGCGGACCGGAGCGGAAGAATAGTTGAAAACATTTGAATTTGGTTGAGAAACATCACACTTAATTGTTTCTACGCTTCAACGAAAAAGCTTTCAATCTAATAGAAATCTCAGGCAAATCTAAATTTTGAAAAAAAAAAAAAATTAAACTGCAAAAACAAAATATTGGCGGGCAAAACTGCCTTAGCTCCAAACAATCCTAATTTATGAAAGTTAGTGGAAATTTTCGTAGAGAAATGCCCAT
The DNA here is from genome assembly GCF_024139115.2 of Armigeres subalbatus. Taxonomy (NCBI): domain Eukaryota; kingdom Metazoa; phylum Arthropoda; class Insecta; order Diptera; family Culicidae; genus Armigeres; species Armigeres subalbatus. The sequence goes on from NW_026943060.1 coordinate 230,516, forward strand.
AACATTACTGTTCAAGTTAGGGGGCAAGCTAGATTAAACGAGACGTGCGATGCGACGCGACGCGACAGTGCAATTTGACAGCCTGTTGATAATGATTGTTATTCTTTTGCGTGAGTCGCGTCTCTTATTGTTAAATATTGAACAAACCTGGAGATATTTTTAAGTAATAAATGCAGAAGATCCTCGAGCCATCTTTATCAAGAATGCAGTAATATCCGAGCATATGACAAGTGCTCAGTCATCATTGAAAAGCAATATGAAAAAAATAGTACCCGGGAGATCCTAGCTACGATCTGGCGATGAGCTAAACTATATGATGTCAGTAGCCTGGTAATATCGCAAAAAACGCAAAAGATAATTATTCAATACTCTGACCCGGTTTTTATTCTATACTAGCAGACCCAACGAACTTCGTTTCGCCAAAAATTGATTTTTTCTATGATTAGTTCTCGAGTTATGAAGAAATTGGTGTTTCATTTGTATGGGAGCCCCCTTTTCCAAAGGTGGGAGGGGTCTCGAACCATCATTAGAACCTTCCCCGGCCCTAAAAACCCCTGCATACAAATTTTCACGCCAATCGGTTCAGTAGTTTCCGAGTCCATAAGGGTCAGACAGACAGAAATTCATTTTTATGTATATAGAAGAAGAAGAAGAAGAAGATATGTGAATTGAGATACAGATTTAAAGACAAAATTATTCTGATTCAATTTGGCTGCGTCGCTGGAGCACTTACTGAAAAGGGTCGCCAACGACCAGCGACGTAGTTGAGACAACCCGCATAGTTCTGGACTATTACATTACTGTCTCCTAAATAATTCAAAACTATTCCAAACAATACTTGTACAACAGTATGAATCATCTATAGCAACAATACGTCTACACTACTCCAGATTGTTTCAACAATACGATAGATGGTATTTCACAAATTTACAATATGTGGAAAGGGCGGTTAAGTTATGTTACTATAAAAAATCGGTCATTTTCTCGAACAAAATTTTCAACATATTATACAACATAATGTTGAGATATCATCCACTTTAGAAGATTCGAACAATAAGTCTTATTTTGAATTTATAATCGTAGCATATCAGAAGAATTTGTACAACGGTACCCCTTGCGTTTAGTTATTGCTTTTTAATTTTATTTTCAATTTCTTTCAATTTAATAATAATTTATTTCTACTTAAATATTATTTTCAAATCCTGTATATTAACAATTATTATAATTACCTAACAAAATTTGAATGATGTTTTCATAAGATAAGGCCATTGAATGATGCTTTCATAAGTCGAGTTTAGTACAATTTCATTTAATTCCACCACATCGTATCACTTTTACATATAAGTATTTCGACCTCAACTGTAAGGCAGTCCCCAGTGTCTTGTGCTTGACTCGACTAGTCGAGTCGAGTCGAGTCAAGTATGAGACACTACAGAAGGAACAAAATAGACCCCATCTCGCGGTCCCCAGCAATTCCTATCCCTACCCCCGTCGTCCTGGCCGGGGTACGAGCAACCTTAGGGAAGATCGGGTAACCAACCCCGGTGGGAACTACTGTCGTACGCTGACAGGGAAAGATGGGTGGGTTTGCTCCTCTCCGGTGGTGTAAATTGGATCGAACGTCTGTTCTTCATGTTAGAAGCGGTTCACTACAGCTTCTGTCCCCTATGTTAGGGGTTGATCATCGTCCGAGTGTCAGCGAGGGACTCTAAGCAAAATTGTGCACCATGGTCCACCGGAAATTTAGGCGGAATGCGAGGCAGCCTTAAAAAACAAGCAACGAGTACTTAGCAAGAGAATAATAAGTGCAAATCAATCAAACTTACCATTATTAATTCCATTCGGTTGGAATCTTAGCAGCACACTTTTCTACTGCTTACACGGGTTATTTGAACTAAACTTGTGTTTTTTAACAAAACATATGGTGCACGGAATGAAAAGTGTCAAAATCTTTTGATAATCGGATTATATACAATTATTCATCAACTGTTCTCTGAACTTTAACCATATGTGTTGGTGTGCAAATGATGTAGTTCATAATCCAATGCTGAAAAGCAATTATGGTCTTAATATAAATGAACAGCAACGTAAATGTTAACGGTGTGTATTGAAATGAGTTTATAATAAGAACATTATATGAGATGGTTTTTTTCTATGCGGGAAGTTCATACATATTCTTGATTTTATCTGCATTGACAATACACCCGATTCTTTTTTTACACGGATTATTTTTACACGGATTTTTTTCACACGGCACGCATCCCCCGTGTAAAAATAGAATCGGGTGTATTAGATTGCCTGGGAATTGACTGAAATCATTTAAATCTTTATGATGATGATGGCGTAATGAAAATCGGTAGTTCTCGGTAGGAATTTTAAAAAATCTGTAGTTTTCGATCTTTCGTCTGTGAATCGGTAGGTGAGTCAAAAATCGGTAGGACTACCGAGAAATCGGTAGGTCTGGCCACCCTGGGCATAACGCCGCCGGTGTTGGTGGTTGCGGTTGGACGCGGAGATTTTCTTCGGCTGGGCCTTACCTTAGGCAGACCGAGCACACTGCCGAATGCGGCACAACGCCGCTGGGGTGGGTGTTTGTGGTTGGACGCGGAGACTGGCGAAGGCAGGTTGAGCACACTGCCGAATACGGCAAAACGCCGCCGGTGCCGGAGGTTGTGGTTGGACACGGAGGCTGGCGAAGGCAGGTTGAGCACACTGCCGAATACGGCAAAACGCCGCCGGTGCTGGAGGTTGTGGTTGGACACAGAGGCTTTCTCCCGGGTATTGTGGCCTCGCCGAACGCCGCAGGTAGGGTTAGGGTTGACCACGTGGATTTCTCCGGGCACTTCCGCCGAAAATTGTCGGATGACGAACGACTCAAGCCAAATGATTGGGGTACCGCCGGATGGCCACCAGGCACGGTTAGCCAATAACGGCTGAAAGCCGCCCAAGCGAATAACGACCACTGAAGCCATCCCGTGGAACGTGAGTTTACAGACGCCACGACAGGCCTTGGAAAACACTCGGCGATACGCGGCTTGGATCCCTATCCGAGGACTCTCGTCTTGAATCGTAATGTCCGGGGGTTTCTCGATGCTCGGGTCCCGGTCTCAAACGTTTTCACACGCGGTTTTTATAAACGCGTTCAAAAGAAGGTCGTAGTTTTTCTTCCGTCTTGATCGTAGCTTGGTATCGGATCGACTGACCCCGATCTCACACCTTGCTCGTTGATTGTCTCTATTTCTCCCTTCCTTCCATTCAGTCTCGGATTTTAGGGGTACCGCGGTTTCGCCTCGGTAGACTTGTGCCACCGAGCAGGGGTGTGCGAAGCATTAGTGTTTTACAGAATAGTCTCATAAATTTAAGATTTATGTGTTTATTCGTGGCCTAACAAGATACTGCTTGCGAAGTCTTACAAATATTGTTGGTGGGTGGGTATATATATTATATGTCTATAAATGCAAACCCATCAGGGCTGCTGGTCGTCCTTGTTAACATCAACAATCTCAACAATCTCTGTGTCCTGTGTCGATGGTTTCCTCAGTCCCTTCAATCTACACACATATGAGCTTTCTACATCTCGATAACCTCCCTATCTCGATACCTTTTCATCTCGATGTGTTCTGATTATATTTTGTTCAGGATTCACTCTCCCTATGTTGATATGTTCAAATTTTTAGACTACTAGACCATATTTGGACAATAACAAACACATCAACAACAGGAAACGACATTTGTTTTGTTGTCGTTTTCCATAGCAACGAGCTTTTTTTGAATCTAGTACCCATCTAAATTTTCCTTCCATTCCTTGATCTCTCCTTATCTTGATGGTCTCTTCAATATTGAGATGTGGAGAGGCGACTGTATTGTATAACTATTTTCAGAAGAGAAATATTTCCAGAAAGTATCATTGAAAAGAATAGGAAAACCATTTCCATTCGACCAAAATTTCCCTTCGATTGGTTATCCTTTTTTCATCAAAAGCCAAATGTCCAAATGTCATTAGATTAAATGTCAATCCACGAGATGTTCCAAAGCCGACTACGATGAAGTACACCCAGGTTTGGTTTTGGCGTTAACAACGAGTTAACGCCATGAAAAAACTCATAAAAAATCAAAGTAAATTCAGGTGTTAATAAAAAAACTGTGAAAGTTCGGGTTAACCGAGAAATTAATGAATTCCAACCGCGAAAAAAAAACCAAAATAACATTGATATCATTGTTTTTCGACCATTTGCCGTAAAATAGAATAGAGGCTATCTCACCATCAGTACCTAATATTTTCCTAGGATCTCTAGAAATTTCTGTTGGCTCAGGTGAAAAAACCTTATTGGCTTCCGTATTTGTTTCTTCTGCTGCTGATGGAACTTCCAAACGTCTTCCTAAATGTCTTATTCGGAAAAATGTCCTACTTGGCCAAATCTCCTATTCGACCAAATCTCCTATAGAGGTGTGCGCCGCTCCGATATTCGTCGGCGGCGGCGTTTGGCAGAATTTTGGTCGGCGGCGACGGGTTTTCGGTGTCACGCCGAAAGTCATTTAAGCTGGCGGCGTGAATCGGCGTGGCGATTTTTTAAATACGCTTCTTTAAAAAAAATGTTTCGGGATATTTTCAAGACTGTTATTTTCGAAAGAAAAAACTTCTTCATAAAATTCTATAAGTTTTTCCTAAAATTAAAAATTATTTTCAGATTTTCCACGGGAAATCAATTTGAAGTTTCGAGAAATCTTTGGAATTACTAAGATAGGCTCTTTAGAATTAACAAATGAAAGTGTTTAGAATTTCAGCAAAAATATCGTAGCAATTTACATGAGAAACAGCAGAGTTTCCACGAGAAATTGTTCTTAACTTCTACAGGAAAATCTTCGGAAGTTCACGGAAAAATCCAGTTGAGTATATTTCAAGATTCGCACAGACACTTCTTCATATTTGTAGGAAAGGGCGGCTGGTAGAATGGTTGTTTTAACGTTGGCTTTCTTAGTGTAGAATAATTAAGGCGACTAGTTTGGTTTCACGCGAAACTCCAAGAATTTTTCAAGGAAATTTCTCTCGAATATTCATGAGAAATTCCCCGGAATTTTAAAGGAAACTTGTGGGAAGGGTTGTTCAAAATGTAGATTTCAATAAAAGAAATCTTTGGATTTCAACGGAAAATTGTTCGGAATCATTGGATTTCTACAGGAAATTCCTTGTACAGTAGACGTATGATAACTGAAAGGCATTTAACTGCAATTCGATAGTTGCATCAGCTTTGCAGTTATCGGACTAGCTGCATTACACTGCACAATCAGGTGCATTTCATCTGATGTCGTCTGGCAATCGTTTGACGTCTAGAATGCGTCGCAGTTTGCCCTAGCCCTAGCGTTTGGCCGAATAGGTCATCAGTTCGAAAATGCCGTTTGGTCGAAATGGTCGTTCGACAGAATGGTCCATTTGGCCGAAAATATCGTTTGGACCAACAGGTCATACGGCCAAATGTTAATAACTGAACTGATAATTTAGTCAAAAATATTCATCCGTTTGGCCTAATGAAATTTACGGCGAAGAGGACTTTTTGTAAAACGTCCGTTGAACGAAATTTCGTATCCTCTTTACTTTTTAAGTCGATACTTGGTCATCTAACAAAATCCCATTAAGTCGAACTGAACGAAACTGTTATCATGTCGAAAATGGTTTGTCCAAAAATGTAGTTTGACCGAAAGCGACATACAGCCGAAATGGATATTCACCTGAACTGGTTATTTGGCCAAAAAAATACTTTAACCGAATAGAACATTTGACCGAAAGTGCCCTTTGGTAGGAATAGTCATTTGGCCCAGAAATGTCCTTTCTGCAAAACAACCCTTTCGACCAAACGGCATTTTTCTGCCAAATGATCTATTCGGATAAACGTCATTTTGGCATAATGGCATAATTTTTTTAGACAAATGGCTCTTTCGGCCAAATGACAATTCTTACCGAAAGACATTTTTGGTTAGATGATCTATTCGGTCAAACGACTTATCCGGCCGAACGGCATTTGCAGGCAAACTACCTGTTAGGGCAAACAACTTTTTACAAGTCCGGTCAAATGTCTCTTTTGGCTGTACGTCACTTTCGGCCAAACTACATTTTCGGTCAAAACAGTTTTGACCTGATAACAGTTTCCGTTAAACGTTTAGTTTTGTTAATGGTACTTGGCTAGATGCCTTTTGGTCTGAAGGCCAGTATCGACTTTAAAGTAGAGGCTACGAAATTTTGTTCAATGGTCAATTGACAAAAAGGCCATTTAGCCAAACGAGTGGCCATTCTTGACCATATTACCATTGACATTGACATTTTGCCAAATGGCCCGAAAAAAATCCATTTTGGCTAAACGGCATTATCGGCCAACGATCGTTTCAGCCAGATAACCTGTTAAGGCAAACGGCTTTTTCGGCCAAATTACCAGTTCGGCCGCCTGTCGCTTTCGGTCAAATTTTTCGGTGGAATTTCCCAAGAAGTTCTTATCGAAAATAGAAAGAATTCTCTGAAGAAATATAAAAAGATCCCTAAAATCTCCGAGCATTTTTCCGTTCACATTCACGTTCAAGATTGAGGAAGTCAACGTTAAACCATCCCTTTTACCAGTCCCACTTTTCTGTGTAAATTTCAAAGAATACTCAAAAGAAACTCAATAGGAGCTTTCCGTAGATATTCTGAATATATTCCTGTAGAAATTTGGAACAACTTCCCGTGAAAACTCTGAAGAGATGTCATGTAAATTCCAAACAATTTTCCTTGGTAACTCTATAAGAGCTACTCTTGGTAATTCCAAAGAGTTCTCGAAACTTGAAAGTAGTTCCTGTGGAAAATCTGAAAATAATTTCCAAATGAATATTCAGTAAAAACTTGAAGAATTTTCTGGGGAAGTTAATCAAATTTTCGAGGTGAAATTCAAAAAATTCTCCCGCCAATATTTTGAAAACATTCAAAATGTCCAATTCAGCCAAACGAAACTTTCGACCGAATGTCCTTTTAACCAAACGACTATTTCGGCCAAAGGGCATATGCGGCTATCGAGCTATTTTTCCTACCGATTTTTTCAGCCAAAAGAACTGTTCGACTAAATGACATTCATGGCAAAATAACTTTAAGCTAGATACCCTAGCAAAGTCATGTTTTCAGACTTGATATGAGAACATATAGGAAACATATTTTGACTTTGACATCAATTTGTTTTCAAATATGAATCATCATGATTGATTAGATATTCTTTTTTCATTTTGCTGTATATTACTTAATTGAATTATACAACTGATATCAAACTATGTACTTATTTTGTTATCGGAAACCAATATCAAAATTAGTTTACGATTTGTTCTCATCGACAGCAGGCATAGTTTGTGATGTCACAGTAAGACTTTTCTGCTATACGTTTTGTTACTTTAACCGTTAAAAGATATCAAATTAAATATTAAATATTGAAAATCACAACATTAAAACAAGTTATCGATTTGCTCTCCAGCTTTGCGCGGGTACGCTCCTACTAGTCTTTTTGGTTAAACGACATATTTGGCCAAACAACTTTCAGTCTTCGGCCAAAGGACGACCTTTTTCCGTTCAAAAATTCAATTTCGATGAGATTTTTTTTTGGATTCCAACGAAAAATCCTTCGCAATTTCCACACGAAGTTTTGCTTAGTTTTTACGGAGAGCTTTTCTAAATTTTAACAAAAAATTATATGGAATTTTCATGAAAATCATTGGTATCTTCACGAAAAATTATCTAAAGTTCCAACGTGTAGAGATTTATCAGTTAATTATAAGGAAATTCCACTGAATCTTCGGAATTTACACCGGATTTCTTCAATTTTGTTTGAAAAATTTGAAACGGCGGCACGCCGATGCAAAAATGTCGGCGGCGGCATGCCAAAACTGTCGGCGGCGGCATGGCGCGGCGTCGCACACCTCTGCTCTCCTATTTGGCTAAATGTCCTATTTGGCAAAATCTCCTATTCAGCCAAATGTCCTATTCTGTCAAATGTCCTATTCGGTCAAATGTCCTATTCGGGAAAATGTAATACTCGGCCAAATGTCCAATTCGGCTGAGTGTCCTATTCGGCCAAATGTCCTATTCCACCAAATGTCATATTCGGCCAAATGTCCTATTCGGCCAAATATCTTATTCGGCCAAATGTCCTATTCGGCCAAATGTCCTATACAGCCAAATTTCCTATTCGGGCAAATGTCCTATTTGGCCTAATTTCCTCTTCGGCCGAATGTCCTATTCGGCCAAATCTCCTTTACGGCCAAATGTCCTGTTCGACCAAATGTTCTATTCGGCCAAATGTCCTCTTCAGCCAAATATCCTATTCGGCCAAATGTCCTGTTCAACCAAATGTTCTATTCGGCCAAATGTCCTCTTCGGCCAAATATCATATTCGATCAAATGTCCTATTCGACCAAATGTCCTATTCCGCCAAATGACTTTCGGCTTAATGGTCTGTTTGCCTTCCGCCAAACGGCTCTTCCCCATAAGCATTTAATTTATGCTGTTGGGAGAAATTTCGTTCCGGACGAAGAGCAAACACCTCTTGCAAGTAGGTCTTTTTGACACAGCTTCAAAGCTGAAATTTAGTTTATTTAGTTCATTATTTAATCCATTTTTTAATAATCGTAAGCACTTACATTTGGTGTTTTTTGTGATTTGTCCGTTTAGGTTAAGCTATGCTTTCGTTTTTTACTCTCCCTTTCCTAGATTTAACACGGTATAATAATATAGATAATAAGCCAATATAAACATATTTTAAGCATAGAATATAATATTACCTTTTAAGACTATTAATTTAAGTAGATTTTAGAACTTTATTTAATTTTAGGGATGATAATAACTTCTGCTCTTTCCTCACTGCATGTGTTAAATCAGTTGACATCTACTTATTCAGATGACGGTTCGTAGCCGTCAAAGTATGATAGATGGTTTCGATAAAGGGCGTACTCGGGACTCACTTCTCATGTTCAAAAAGACGAGGGTTCTCGCCAACATCCTCCCGCCCGTGTAGTTCCGTTACGCCATGTTCCGTAGGGTTTTGTTCCTCCTTCGTTGTGCCTCGTACCTCCAACAGCGCCAACTTGGTGGCCGGTCGGGTCATCAGTCCACGCACTGTTTGTTCCACAGCTCGGCGAACTTGTCCGTCTTTCCCTGGCACAACTTCCGAAATTCTGCCGCGAATCCATCCGTTACGTTTTCCCTCGTCGATTACGATAACTAAGTCCCCGGGCTTCAACGGTCTCACTGGCTGGAACCACTTGGTACGCCGCGTTAGCGTCGGAAGGTACTCGCGCACCCAGCGAGTCCAGAAAGTGTCAACTAGGTATTTCGCCAATCTCCAACTGTCTCGCAATGAACTATGTTCCGGCTCCAAATCTTGAGTTGGTTGATTTATGCCCTGGGTTCCATACAGCAGGAAGTGGTTTGGAGTCAGAGCTTCTTGATTCGATTGGTCGAGAGCGACGTATGTAAGTGGTCTTGAATTCACCACGGATTCCGCTTCCAGTACCACCGTCTCCAAGACTTCGTCGTTAGGGTGACGTGGATGGTCTGCGATCGCCAACATTGCCATCTTTACCGACCCGACCATGCGCTTCCACGGTCCTCCCATGTGAGGTGTGAGGTTGAAGAGCCACCTTTTAACCGAATTCGTAAATGTCGTTGCACAACTTTCGTTTATAGATCGCAGCTGTTCCTTCAACATATTGCTAGCACCCACAAAGTTGGTCCCGTTATCTGAACAGAATGTAGCAGGTGAGCCTCTACGTGCAATGAAACGCCGAATGGCCATCACACAAGACTGGGTTGATAGGCTGTGCACAACTTCGAGGTGCACCGCTCTGATGGACAAGCACGTGAATAGGGCGATCCATCGCTTGACTGTACCGCGTCCTTGCTTCACTAGAACAGGTCCGAAATAATCAAGTCCGGTGTGTGTGTGAACGGCCTGATGAATGGTGTTAGCCGTATGGTTGGCAGTGGTGCCATCATTGGCGCCTGGGGAGTTGCCTTCAGCACACGACAATGTTGACACTGCTTGGCTACCCTCGTTACAAGCGCACGAAGATGTGGGATCTGGAAACGTTGTCTTAGCTCGTTGAAAACTGTTTCGTTGTTTCCATGTAGAAAGCGGATATGGTAGCTTTCAACGAGCAGCATTGTTATTCGATGTTCCTTAGGCAGGAGAACCGGGTATTTTAGATCCGTAGATATTATTGGCGCCGCAGCTATACGACTATTCATTCTGAGTACTCCGTTGTTGTCTAGCATCGGTGACATCTTGAAAAGCAAGCTTGACTTTTCCAGTAGCCGTGATTCTTTCTCTGGGTGTTGGTTGTTGTATTTGATTGTAGCGTATTCATCCGGAAATGCTTCCATTTGTGCTTGTCGCCACAGTAAATCTTCCGCGCTCAGCAACTCCTGCTGCGTTAATGTACCCGTTACCTTCAGGCCGAGAAATCGTTTGGCTGCTCTTACAACGTATGCTGTACTTCGAAGTAATCTCGTCCATTTGGAGAATCTTTCCACCTCTAGGAGGGTGTGTGTTGGAGATAGGCAGCGATGATATAAAAATGATGTTCGCATGTCTTCCGTTGTTGAAAAATCTACAGGCGTATCTTTCATCCAGTTCGCCTCCGAATCCGCTAGGAAGTGGGGACCCGTATACCACCAGTCCGCTTGGTTGAAGCTGGGTTCTTCTTTCCATTTCGTCGCTTGATCAGCCACATTCAGCTTGGACTGAACTTTTCGCCAATCGTTGATGTTAGTCGTGGTTAAGATCTCTCCACTAGGAAGCCAACGAATTGGTGATACCTTCGCGTCTCAGATTTCAGCCACGCCAAAACAGTTGATGAATCTGTCCAGAGATATCGTGCTGAGATTGTAATAGTCAACGCCTTGCAGATGGTGTCCAAGAGACGGCTCCTAGAAGAGCCGCTTGCAACTCCAGCCGTGGGATCGACAATGGCTTTAGTGGCGCTACTTTCGTTTTGGCTGCTATTAGCGAACATCGCGGGACCCCGTTGCAAATGCTCCATAGGTACGCTACGCAGGCGTATGCGTTCTCGCTGGCGTCCACAAAATGTGAATCTGGAACTCTCGTATCTGATTTCGCTACCCGAATAGAAACACCTTGGCACGTTCACTTCCGTTATCTTCATCAGCAGTCTGCTCCACCTACGCCAATCTACCAGAATTTCTCCATTGATCTCCTCGTCCCAATCCAGACCGGCTCTCCAGATTTGTTGCATAATTAACTTTCCGTGGACTACGAAGTGCGCAACCAGTCCCAACGGATCGAACAAAGACATGATCGTACGCAAGTCTTGGCGCTTGGTGGGTACACCTTGTTCACAACAATGTTCTGCATTTCCTCCTTCAAGTTCAACTCGAACGTAAAGACATCCTCTGATGGTTTCCATACCATGCCAAGCACTCGCTCTACATTCGCTTCCAGGTTCATCGACTTTTGTTGGGTTTTGCCGACTTCCCCGATGCGGTCTAGCAATTCGGGAGAATTTGATGCAAAATTCCGGATTTCCATTCCTGCCATAGCATGAACGAGCTTCACGTCTTTTATCAGCTTGACCCCTTCCTCTGCCGTCTCTGTACTATCCAGATAATCATCTACATAGTGATTTTCTATGATGACACGGGCTGCTTCTGGATACCGATCCTCGTGGTCTCTCGCGTTTTTATTTTTCAAATATTGCGCGATGCAAGGCGAGCATGAAGCGCCAAATGTTGCAACGTCCATCACGAATATCTGTGCCGGCTGCCCCGGCTGTTCACGATAGAGGAATCGTTGAGCCTGTCTATCTTCTTGACGGATTCGGAATTGATGAAACATTTCCTTTATGTCTCCACTAAACGCCACGCTCTTCTGACGGAAGCGCAACAAAACTACTGGGAGCGACGTCAACATATCGGGTCCCTTTAACATCATGTCATTGAACGAAACGCCTTCTACTCGTGCTGCTGCGTCCCATATTAGACGAACCTTCTCAGGTTTTCGTGGGTTCCTCACCACCCCAAGTGGTAGGTACCACACCCGTCCGGATTCTGCCGACTCTAACTCTTCGGCCGTGATCCGGTGAGCATATCCTTTGGCAAGGTACTCCTGCATTAACTCACTAACTTTTCCTCGTAGGTGTGCATCTTTCATTAACTTTCGCTCTAACGCTTCCATCCGACGAAAAGCCATGTTGTAGCTGTTTGGCAGAGAAGGCTGATCAGTTCGCCACAATAGCCCAGTTTCCAACCTGCCATCGACTCTTCGGGTATATTTCTGTAAGATCTCTATTGCCCTTTTATCCTCCTCAGATTGTGGACTGTGACTGACAATTGCTTCATCCACCGCCATAAACTGCCTGAACATATCGTGTAATTCCGTTTCTCCCTCGCGTAGCTTCACGTGGTTGTTCATGTGCTCTATTGTACAACTATCTGCCATGCGTTTTCCGAATAGACACCATCCTAGTCGAGTTTTAACTGCAACCAGTTCTCCGGACTTGCTTTCGTGACTCCGGTCAACTCCGATTATAACAAGAGGTGAAGCATTAGTGTAACTCGACAGCGGCAGCTTTCTTAAGTAGGGGTAGTCCACGCAGAGTCTTTCGTAATCTACCGTTTGGCAAGGTAGTTTCAACTGGCTGACCGTTCTAGCGTGCAGTGGAAATTCACTTTCCAAACCGTAACCGGATATAGCGATTTTGATGTGCTGGGATTCTCTCTCGGTCCTCATAATGTTTCCAGTCCAGCCTAGGTGCAATGGATCACTAATTCCCTTTGCGCCCAGCTGTTTAGCAACGTCTGCCTCTACCATTGTTGACGAAGACCCGTCATCTAGGAACGCGTATACGTCTACACTTTTGCCGTTGCAGTGCAGTGTTACCGGAAGATATCGGAGCAATGCACAGGAAGTTGTCGAATGATAATTCTGGTGTTCGACACGTTTTTCCGCTGGTAATGATGATGTGGGTACGCTTGATTCTATGTTTTTAAGGTGTAGCAACGAATTATGGCGCATTCGGCAGTCTCCAACTCCGCATTCTTGTTTTGACCGACAAGGCCAGGAGCGATGAGGGACTAGGCATAATCTGCACAATCCTTTTTGTCGTAAAACTTTCCATCTCTCATCCACCGTAAGTCGCTTGAAGGGTGGGCACTCAGCGATGCGATGGTCGTTTTTTTCACAGTATATGCAGGGTTTAGGTGTTATACTTTTGGACTCAATTGCAGATGTCCCAGATACAGTCGAAGTTGCTTGATGGACGAATAGTTTTTCCTTCACCGGTTTCTCCCTTCTTACCCTTTCATGTTTACACACGACCGGTTGCCCCACATCATTTAATAGAGTCACGTCACTGGCCATCGTAACTAGATCCTTCATGAACTCGTTGAAAGTCGCCAGGTTGACAGTGTAGTAATGACGCTTAAAAGAGGCCCATTGAAGTTTGAGATGTGGCGGAAGTCTATCCACTAGCTCCTGCAAGAGCATAGGGTTGCTAATATGCTGGTGTTGTTGTGCGATTATCATGTGCTCCACTAAGTTCCCTACGCCCATTCCAAATTTGATCAGGGTTTTCAGATCTCCCCTCGTGGAGATGGAATTTCACGCATCCGCTAACAGGGCATGGATGATCACTTCTGGCCTTCCGTACAGTCGCTCCAATGTTGCCATAACGTAGGGAACTGATTCTGGAATCAGCAAACGACTTCTCACGCTCTCCAGAGCATGTCCGCGTAAGCATCGCTGAAGTCTCGCCAAGTTTTCGGCGTCGTTGTAGCCACATGCATCGGTAGAGTTGGTGAAGGAGCTCAGGAAAAGTGGCCAGTCTTGAGGATCTCCAGCAAACACGGGCAACTCCTTCGGAATAACTTGGCGGGCGGCCATTTGTTCGGATGTGGGTCCACGGCGAGAAATTGCGTGGTTCAAGATTCGTGACTGCACCGGAACTGATTGCTCTGATGGATTATACTGGTGATTTTGTTCCAACGGTATCCCATCCGCCGTCCGTCCCGAAGCCTGGAACGTTTGATATCCTTGTTGATCCCCAAGCATAGTGGAGCTTGGGATATTACATCGCTGTAGTCCCGTTTGCGGCAGAAGCTCGGTAGAATTCAGCAAAAAATCCGGTTGGCGTTGTGATGACTGGAAGCGCGTTGTTGATGTGTGCTGTAGATCTGCCGGCCGCAGTTGGGCACCATTTGCCACAGATGCTGCTGTTGGTTTTCCTAAACTGCTCGTACCCTGGCGGAGGCTGACTCACTGCTTGATTTCGAACACTTGACACTGTAAACTGCTCACGTTCAGAAGTTGTTTGAATTCCTTGGGGATTTGAAACACTGAACTGCGCAGACGGTGGCAAAGATAGAAAATTTCTCGTTACACTGACCCTATGCCTTTGATCAGCTACATTCAGCCCCGGGGAGGTTCACCGGATGGCTTGGTAGTGCCCACAGAGAAATTGTGTGCTAATTAACCCTGAACTATTCCTAGCAAGCTTCCTGATTTTTTTTGGTTTTCTTGTGACCTTATCTGATTAGCTACGCTTTTTTTGTTGCTCCTACTACAGGTGTACTAGTCTGAGCAGCCTCGGCTATAGGCTGTAATCTAACGTGTAATGTGCTTACATTAGTTCTCACCTGATTCGCTGTTGACCGTTTTGTTGCTCCTACTACAGGTGTACTAGTCTGAGAAGCCTCGGCTATAGGCTGTAATCTAACGTGTAATGTGCTTACATTAGTTCTCACCTGATTCGCTGTTGACCTGTATTGATGGAGGTTTTACCTTGCCCTCCTGCGCGTGACGTCATGGCAAAATGATTGTCGTTCGGGGCGGTTCCCTTATCATTCCGTGTCTGATGGTCTCGCTGCGATTCAATAGAAACTGGTACCACCGTCTGCTGGTGTACTAAAGGAACAATTCCGGTTGGTGGTCCCTGTCCTGGACCAATTCGTTCGGTTTTGGATACGGTCGCATCAAGTCGTACTCCTGAAGTGGTAGAGGTAAATCGTCTCTCATTGTCCACGCCTAGCACTCGGACTGCCGTCGACGACGCGTTGAAATCGGCCTCAACAGGCCGGCAGGTCGGTAGGATTTCTGGAGCAGCTGTGGTCCCAGCCCCTGTTACGATCGCCACTGGTGTAGTCTGGTTTTCGACGGGTTCGAACGGTGTCGCTACATCACACTCGGAGGTGACCGTTGCAGCCTCGATATACTCCTCTGAAGCGGTTGTTGGATGCTGTTGGGAACTAGTAGACGTTGTGGGAACGATGTGAGCCGACGTGGTAGCTACTGAGTTGTTTGCTCCGTCTGTCCGACCCGACGCATCGACCCATTTCCTAGTGTTATCGCGAGCTTGTGTGGCGCTTATTCTGCTCCTGATGCTGCGATTCTCTTCTTCTAGCTGCTCTTCTAGAATGGCCAACTGCTGTCTTTTAAATTCGATTTCGACCTGACGTCTTAAGCGCTAAAACTTCTCCGCAACTCTTTGAGGAGGTTTTGTTTTTCTTTTTCCAACTGTTGGAGACGCAATGCTGCTAGAGCAGAGCTACGGCTGGTTTGTGACAATGATTGGGAACGATGACTTGTGTGGTGGGAAGAGACACTCAGGATATCATCTCTCTCGACGCACCTCTTACAGGTGAAACTCCGTTCGGGATCGGCAATCGAATCATCCACACCGGCACATGAATAGTGCACGTACCCATCACATTGGTCGCATTGAACCAGATTATCGGCTTTGTCCGATCGTTCGCACAGTAGACAATGGCTACATGTTGTATTCATTGTGCGATGATCAACCACGCGGACATCGATTGTAACAAATCTTTGAAGATTTTGTTGGGAGGAATTTCGTTCCGGACGAAGAGCAAACACCTCTTGCAAGCAGGTCTTTTCGACACAGCTTCAAAGCTGAAATTTAGTTTATTTAGTTCATTATTAAATCCTTTTTTAATAACTGTTAGCACTTACATTTGGTGTTCTTTGTGTTTTGTCCGTTTAGGTTAAGCTATGCTTTCGTTTTTTACTCTCCCTTTCCTAGATTTAACACGGTATAATAATATAGATAATAAGCCAATATAAACATATTTTAAGCATAGAATATAATATTACCTTTTAAGACTATTAATTTAAGTAGATTTTAGAACTTTATTTAATTATAGGGATGATAATAACTTCTGCTCTTTCCTCACTGCATGTGTTAAATCAGTTGACATCTACTTATTCAGATGACGGTTCGTAGCCGTCAAAGTATGATAGATGGTTTCGATAAAGGGCGTACTCGGGACTCACTTCTCATGTTCGAAAAAGACGAGGGTTCTCGCCAACAATGCTTCTTATAAACTATAGGTCATTGAACGATTTCTTCAAGGTCCGGTCTCACTTCTCTAGTAACCAAGTACGAGGTCGAAAATACGACCATTTCGGTCAATTGACCAGTTCGGCCATTTCTCCTTTTCGGACACACCAATGCCTGACCCAATAACCAGTTCTAATTCTTTCTTCCATCTTCCTTTTTTCTTCTTCCATATTTAATCTTCCTGCTTCCTTCTTTCTTCTTCTTTGACTTTCACTTTTATCCTTTTGGACGTATTGTCCATTTCAACCTTCTGATCTTTCGACCTTTTGTCCTTTTGTTCTTTCGACCTTTTGTCTTACGACCTTTTGACTTTTCGACCTTTTGTTACAAATTCAGACAAAATGGTTGAGATAGGCAACATTTTGTCGAATTTCTTAAATTAGCATAACTTTGGATAAAATAATTTGATTTTGCGGATGCGGACGCAGAAACTCTTTTAGTTTTCTGGCCTGGGTTTTCTTCAGTACTAAATTTTCTTTCAGTTTATTGGATCAAAGTTTTGGTTTAACTTTTCTTCTGATAGTAACCTTTTTGGGATATGTGTTCAAATTAACATTGCATAGAAAATATTTTACAAACTTCCATTTCTCTCCCGAGCCAAGGAACCATAATCCGGAACGACTGGAACTTCAGCAAAACTTGCCCCGTTTCATCGGTTCAGAATGCCATCCCGCTTGCTTCCATACTCTGTCAAACAATAGAACAGTAAAAAGTTTGGCCGCACTCTGCGTTCCCGCAAATTCCATAGCAATGGAATACAAATTAAATTAATTATGATTTTCACACCACCGGCAACAATCCAGAATGGAACGAACCGTGCCGCGGCGGAGGGAGGCGGAGAAATACTGCGGTGAAGAAATTTCATAATGTGCAGCTTGATGGTAACTACTGTCTAGCGAAGCCAGCCGGCTGGAAATGCTATTGTCGGGAAGTTTTTCCGAAGCTAGACGCAGCAAAGACCGGAACCGGGCGGGATGGAACGCGGAAAATTATGTGATAACAACTTGTGTCGTTGGTCGCCCCTTCTTTTAACCAAGCGCCTCCCACCCTCCGATTGGCGGATGTGGTCTGGGGAAGAATGTTCGAATATGAAATAAATTATTTGAGGGTACGCTGGGAAGTTGAGTTATTAAATGTGTGGCCCTTTGACTCATTTAAAGCATCATTGATTCGATGGCGTGCTACGATTTTTTGATTTTTTAACTCACTGTATATATCTCGTTATTGAGTAAAAATAAAAATAAAAATTAAAAAAAGTATCCGAGATTTCTGACTTCTGTTTATAAAGCTTTGTATTTTAGCCTTTATCAAAGTTGTACCGGAAGACTATCATTTTACTCCAAAACGAACTTTTATAGATGACTGATAGGCCCAAAGTGTTTCATATAACATTCCACTTAGCTCAACGAACTGAGCAAGTGTCTGCCTGCCAGGTAGAAGAAAATAGTAAAAGAATAATAAATTTTACCATAAATTATGAATAACAGAATAGCAAAATCTGATGTTAGTTCGAGCGAATAGCTCAAAATAATTTATTTTGCCATTATAAGAGCAAACCAGTAGCAATTTTTTTGCAGAAAAGGAAATACATATTAAAATTAGTTATTATAACAATTTTTGTTATGATTGCATAATCTGTTATTCATTTGTTGTTTTGCTCTTCCTTACAATAACATATAAATAACAAATTTTATTATTATAACACATTTTTTTGTTAGGATGCTATTTTATGGTATGCATGAAAATCATAGTAATGACTCAACCTGATATCAAACCATTCAAGATGGGTGTCTCCATTAAATGCGAGGAAGACCAAATAACTATTAGCTGAATTATGTTGAGTAGTTATTTCAATATGCTTTTTTTTTGTTTGAAAGTCTGGCTTTTTGGTAGAATGCCTTCCCTTGTCATTGGACGCCGTTGTAAATTCGGGTCTACGCTAACCCAATAATCCCGCCTTGTTAGCATCCTGCAATTACAGCACTCTACGAAAGTTTCTAACTAGAAAGAAGTCTCAAGCTCCCGTTGTTGTTGTGATAACAAGCCCAGAAAACTTGAACACACGGTTCAGTTTGAGTATGTTCCCTCCATGGATGAATGTGATAAAGTTATCTCATTACAGACCAAATTGGAAAAGTTTTTTTTTCTAGCACCCAGCATCCTCTTCAATCAACCCGACTAGTCCGGGGAAAGATTGTCAAGCGTCAGTTGATGCAAAATTTCGCCGTGATAAAAAAAAAGCACATGTGTGTATTAACTAATCGTTCACCGAGTTAAGCCCCGCGTCCATCACAGTGCCGGATCGTACTCACCTGGACACGACCTTCGGTAGCCAATCACCTCCGCAGTACTTGGCCAGAACCGGGTCGTTGGTTGTGCTTCCGTCGTAGAATATGAGGTGATCCCGTTCGCCGGTGCAGTCGGACCACGCCCGAACCGCTCGGGAGGTCTTGTTGAGACTGGCAATGGACCTGCAAGAAAAACAGAAGACGGAAAAAGGGGCGTCAAACAAGGTGAACATTTTGCTTCGTCTATTCGAGACGGATTGCGTGTTTTCATTTTTTTTACGTTTGGTAGCTACACAAACCAAGCGGTCAAAGTCTGGTGTCAGATGCCGAAGTTCGGTCTATGCTGTAGACAGTTTTTTTCCGCCGCATTTTCTTCTCACCCAAGGTGCAAGCTGTATTGCTTTATAGTTGTGCTGCAAATTTTCACGACGGTCAGCAGAAAGTGAAGCAAACGTGAAAACCGCAAAAACCATGAAACTGTTTCGAAGAAGCAAATTGAGTTATTGAGTTGGTGTTTTGCTGGCCCATGGTATGGTATGAAGTAGGAAACTTATTCCTAGAGTATGGGCCAAACAGATTCATTAAGTTTGCAGCAAAATGAGAATCAAGATTTAGAAGTTCGCAGCTTAAATGAACCGTTTGTTTGAGAAACTGCATATGTGATATTTTACCAAAACAAGATTTTTGGCACTTGACCTCGACTGATTGGCTTGCAACAGATTGCATTCGATGCGGAGTCCTGTCCCATTGTTTCCTATTGAAAATTGGTCAGATCGGACTACGGGCTCAGAAATGTTGACCAAAATACACTTTTTTGAAACAAGTAACGCGTACGAAAGTGTCATCCATTTTTCAGACACTTATCCTCCACTGATTAGTTTGCATGCAGCAAGGAACTCCGTATGTTTGTTTCCTATTAGCTAGATCCGTCTGTGGATTCAAAGTCTATGTTTAAAATAAATGTTTATACGCAAAATACGTTTATAAACTCACATTTACGATTTACCTTAAAATTGAAATTCAGTTGCTCGGACGATCGGGCTTCCAAACCTTTAGAAGTTCTATTCAGACGTTAATTGATACAAGTGATTCTTAGGTGACTTAGGAGAGATAGAGGATTACGAGTTCTGCAGTTCAGTCCAAAGTACCGAACTGAAATTCGATTTTCAAATTCCCGGTTTTTCCCGCTTTTCCCGATAAATTTTGTAAAATTTTCCTGGTTTTTATTTACCTTTAAAAAAAAGTCAGGGTTAGAGTTTTTGAACTTTAACTACGTGTTTTATTCACTGACCAAACCTGGGGTCAGTTTTATATCGAAACAACCGATGATTTGTAACGAGCCTTTCAAGTAGATACATTAAGTTACAAACATGTTATGCGACAGGGACACTGAAATTGTGCGCTTCGTGGTCATGTAATTAGTGTCAACCGGCATTTAATCAATATAGTAATACCACCTTAGCACCTAATTACAATGGTTTGATTTTTTCCTTAGTTGCAAAACATTCGTAATTTTTTTTTCTTGGTTGTGAACGGCCTTGAGATCTTGCATCAGTTCACGGGATATATCGTAGGAATCTTTAAGCAAAAAATAAAAGAAAACGTAAAACTCAGACCCATTTACATGCGATCAGCTGATCCAAAACAAGTTAAAATAATCATATTTCAATTTTTTTTTAGTGCCAATTATTGTACGCAGGGAAACGTTCATTACCTTTTCCAACGAAATGGAACGACAAGTACGTTATTAAGGGTCAATGTGTCATAAAATCACTATTGACGGTATAAATTATGTTACTTTTGACCGTAATTGAAATGGTCGATATATTCACTTGGATTTTCCGGTGCAAACAATTGAGCATAATCTACTATATATGCTTAACTCGATGGGATAGAAGTTTATGCACAGCCTTATGTGCCAACACCTCCCTAAAACAATTTTAAATATTAATGGCAGAGAGAGATATTTTAAGGTCACTCCTGATGGAATCCAAGTTTGAAAGTG
>NW_026943061.1:0-2923 GCF_024139115.2 Armigeres subalbatus
TGCCGATTTGTTTTCAGACGAGTGGGAACAAGTGCTTCCAAGCACAACGGTCTTTGTGAGAGAGGAATGGTCAAATAGATTATATGGATTTCAAATATTTAATTTAAAAATATGGCCTAACTCTAGCATTAATTTTCAGAAGTGCAATTACTCTTTTGACTGCCATAGCTCTAACACTTTCAATAACCGACCACATAAATGATTATTTGTTCGTACACTTGTCTTCTCGATGAGGATTTAGTATCCCAAGTCGTCGGTTACAGCAGCACCCGTTTGTCGTGCAATGAATAACTGTGTCTGTAACTACTAGCGAACACTACCTTCAACACTATTTGCAGTCTGTTTATAATTCTCGCGTCAAACAAGATTACGGCTCATAAACCAAAGGTAAACAAAGCCTTCTCCAATTGATTCATTGGATCAAATTAAGCAAATTATACTCGCTCCATACTCTTCCGACCCTCACTCATAAGTATAAACAAGAATAGTAAAAACTAGTACACAGTGTGGAAGATCTATCTCCGTAATGCACCACGAAAAGTTTTCTACCCAACATTACGGAAAAAGTGCATCACTTAAAAGGCAGATTTTCGTAAGAGTCGATCAACGACGGATCAAATGTTTAGTCTGCTGATGATCTTTGATAAATTCCGGGATTACAACTTGGAGACTCTGTTTATTGATTTTAAAGCAGCGTACGATTCAGTGGAAGGAAAGAAACTGGCTGCGGCAGATAATGTTCAACATGGTTTTCCGGCGAAACTGATTAGCAACGCTTGATGGAGGCTTCCGAGCCTCTTGAAAGGAGGCTTCCGAGCCTCTTGAAAGGAGGCTTTCGAGGCTTTTGAAAGGAGGCTGGAGCCTTGAAAGGAGGCTTTGAGCTCTCTTGGAAAGGAGGCTTCTGAGCCTCTTGAAAGGAGGCTTCTGAGCTCTTAAAAGGAGGCTTCTGAGCTCTGAAAGGAGGCTTCTGGAGCCTCTTGAAAGGAGGCTTCTGGAGCTCTTGAGAGGAGGCTCTGAGCCTCTTGAAAGGAGGCCTGAGCTCTCTTGAAAGGGAGGCTTCTGGAGCCTCTTGAAAGGAGGCTTCTGAGCCTCTTGAAAGGGAGGCTTCCTGAGCCTCTTTGAAAGGAGGCTCTGAGCTTCCTCTTGAAAGGAGGCTTCTGAGCCTCTTGAAAGGAGGCTTCCTGGAGCCTCTTGAAAGGAGGCTTCTGAGCCTCTTGAAAGGAGGCTTCCTGAGCTCTTGAAAGGAGGCTTCTGGAGCCTCTTGAAAGGGAGGCTTCTGAGCCTCTTGAAAGGAGGCTCTGAGCCTTCTTGAAAGGAGGCTTCCTGAGCCTCTTGAAAGGAGGCTC
Organism: Armigeres subalbatus; assembly: GCF_024139115.2. NCBI lineage: Eukaryota > Metazoa > Arthropoda > Insecta > Diptera > Culicidae > Armigeres > Armigeres subalbatus. Next base: position 1,347 of record NW_026943061.1, read on the forward strand.
TGAGCCTCTTGAAAGGAGGCTTCCTGAGCCTCTTGAAAGGAGGCTTCCTGAGCCTCTTGAAAGGAGGCCTGAGCCTCTTGAAAGGAGGCTTCTGAGCCTCTTGAAAGGAGGCTTCCTGAGCCTCTTGAAAGGAGGCCTGAGCCTCTTGAAAGGAGGCTTCCTGGAGCCTCCTTGAAAGGAGGCCTGGAGCCTCTTGGAAGGAGGCTCTGAGCCTCTTGGAAGGAGGCTTCTGAGCCTCTTGGAAGGAGGCTCTGAGCCTCTTGGAAGGAGGCTTCCTGAGCCTCTTGAAGGAGGCTTCCCGAGCCTCTTGGAAGGAGGCTTCCTGAGCTCTTGGAAGAAGGCTCTGAGCTCTGAGCTTTGAAAGGAGGCTTCAGGCCTTCTTGAAAGGAGGCTTCCAGGCCTCTTGGAAAGGAGGCCTTCCAGGCCTCTTGAAAGGAGGCTTCCAGGCTCTTGAAAGGAGGCTTCCAGGCCTCTTGAAAGGAGGCTTCCAGGCCTCTTGAAAGGAGGCTCTGGCCCTCTTGAAAGGGGGGGCTTCTGAGCCTCTTGAAAGGAGGCTTCTGAGCCTCTTGGAAGGAGGCCTGAGCCTTGAAAGGAGGCTCTGAGCCTCTTTGGAAGGAGGCTTCTGAGCCTCTTGAAGGAGGCTTCCTGAGCCTCTTGAAAGGAGGCTTCTGGAGCCTCTTTGAAAGGAGGCTTCTGAGCCTCTTGAAAGGAGGCTTGAGCTCTTGAAAGGAGGCTCTGAGCTCTCTTGAAAGGAGGCTTCTGAGCCTCTTGAAAGGAGGCTTGAGCTCTCTTGAAAGGAGGCTTCTGGAGCCTCTGAAAGGAGGCTTCTGAGCCTCTTGAAAGGAGGCTTCCTGAGCCTCTTGAAAGGAGGCTACTGAGCCTCTTGAAAGGAGGCTTCTGAGCCTCTTGAAAGGAGGCTCTGAGCCTTCTTGAAAGGAGGCTTCCTGAGCCTTCTTGAAAGGAGGCTTCCTGAGCCTCTTGAAAGGAGGCTTCTGACTCTCTTGAAAGGAGGCTTCCGAGCCTCTTGAAAGGAGGCTTCCGAGCCTCTTGAAAGGAGGCTCTGAGCCTCTTTGGAAAGGAGGCTCTGAGCCTCTTGAAAGGAGGCCTGAGCCTCTTGAAAGGAGGCTCTGAGCCTCTTTGGAAAGGAGGCTTCCGAGCCTCTTGAAAGGAGGCTCTGAGCCTCTTGAAAGGAGGCTCTGAGCTCTCTTTGAAAGGAGGCTCTGAGCTCTCTTGAAAGGAGGCTTCCTGAGCCTCTTGAAAGGAGGCTTCCTGAGCCTCTTGAAAGGAGGCTTCCTGAGCCTCTTGGAAAGGAGGCTTCCTGAGCCTCTTGGAAAGGAGGCTTCTGAGCCTCTTGAAAGGAGGCTTCTGAGCCTCTTGAAAGGAGGCTTCCTGAGCTCTTGGAAAGGAGGCTTCTGAGCCTCTGAAAGGAGGCCTGAGCCTCTTGAAAGGAGGCTTCCTGAGCCTCTTGAAAGGAGGCTTCCTGAGCCTCTTGAAGGAGGCTTCTGAGCCTCTTGAAAGGAGGCTTCCTGAGCCTCTTGAAAGGAGGCTCTGAGCCTCTTGAAAGGAGGCTCTGAGCC
>NW_026943062.1:0-4217 GCF_024139115.2 Armigeres subalbatus
AGAATGCAAAAGGAAATTAATAAAAATTGTATAAGATAGCAAGTTGGGATTTTATCATGTACATGCATTATTTTGATATATTCATAAGATACTAATAGTTATTTTATAATTATAAAAGTTATCAACATTCACATAATTATATTTTCAGCTTCTTCATTCTACCCGCAGCCCTCCCATTACAATAAAGTGTATTGGCACTTTAGTAACAAACTGTTTTTAGTCTACTACTCGAATATCAATACACATAGTTCCTGTGGTGGAAAGTAAACAGGAACAATTTCAATAACCTGCCTGCATCCGGCCACTATAGCAGTTTTAGAATCGCAAACCCAAAAACATCCATTTCTTCTTGAATTCCAAATTGGCTTAGGAAAAATCTAATCTTCTACATACACTCCCCTAATTTGTCGAGTCAGGATGATATGCAGGCTTCCAATCTCCGTTAGCATTAATGAAAATTTCCAACGTAAATATTAAAACTCAACTACTGATTCCACTTAATCAAAACATCTAGCAGCAACGACATTGGCTACTTGTACCTTCATCACTGAACTAGAGAGCGATGGCAATTAAACAACAACATCGTGCAAACATAACAAAGCAAATGTTGCTTTCTACTGGCACCAACACAGCCGTGCATGTGGTCACTCGAGCCAGCTCTAAACCGAATTTCCTTCCTCCAGGAACCGTCTCGGCGTTTTGACTCACCGCCCACCCGCGCCGCTGAATGATCCAGAACCCGCCGCCCATTCGTTGGTGTAGAAATTTGCCTTCCCAGAAACGAGACAAGTTGACTTGGTTTATCTCACTGGACTGCCCACCGATCGCTTCGCAGCATCGGAGATCATTCGATGACCGCCTCCTGTTCAATCCTGAGAGACTGGCGTAAGACCTTGAGGCGCTGTTCCCTCTATACCGCCTCCCGTACAGCAGAATGCGCGTGAATGGCGGCGTTTGGGTGGGCGCTGAAATTTCGCAAATGGTCGGAAGCTTTCACCATCTCTCTTCCATGCGGTCCAAACCGACCGAGTCGCGTTGGTTGGACAGCCGACACGCCTGATATACACAACGCATCTGGGAAACTTCATCCACTGGCTGCTTCGGAGATTGTGTGTTCCGTTCGAGTGTGGGTGGATGATGAAATGCCGAAACAGTGGTCCGGAGACTTTCGGAAAAAACAGTTCGACTGGATATTTTCGCAAGATTAAAACAAACTATTGAGTAACGTTTTAAACAGTATGGCTTTGGATCAAAAAGTCGCATGCATACGCCGGAACATGCGAACATTTTCGAAGTCCCCAATCATGCCTAGTTTAAAATTCTAAAATAAGGACTTAGAGGTGTTTTTCAAAAACACCCTTTTCAGGTGAAAATTCGTCACCTGTGCGTCACCGCACGCTGGCATAAACCTAAGATATTGTGCACTCGTAAAAGATTAATGAATCAGAAAACAATTCTGAATGATTGATTGATTTTAGCATGATCACTGAAGGCAGGAAATGTCCTCGAATGTCGTTCGAGCAGCTCGCCGAAACGTGATTCCAGCCCGGTTAGCACATACTCATATTCAATGATGACGCTCTGGCTTGCGTGGCTGCCGGGAGGGGTAAGATGATTGCTTGTCCACCCCATCCGGCAGGGGAGTGGACGCTTTTTTCTGGAGCGTGCGTGTCATCGCCACAACGTTGGTGTCCTGGGAAGCAAGGAAAAGGAGCACGGCGTTTATGTGGTGGCGAAGCCAAATGATTTGAGTTTGTTAGTTTATTCTAGGTTTTTTGCGAAGGGGTAGCGTCAGCCTTACTGATAGCTGACGGAAGATTTATTGAATGGAGCGCTGGGTATTTGACCTGGGTGAATGATGCTGAAAGATGGTGCGAAATGAACAACGTCAATGGGATGAAGCATCTGAAGGTATAATTACGCTTCCGCTGAGGAAAGGCTGGATCGTTTGAGGATGCCATTAAATTGCCAAGGCGAGTTGTTCTGAAGTAGCAGAGACTCGAAAGATTGACTTTCTTGTAAAGAAGATAGGATAGGTTTTCTTCACATCCATGAAGCTTGCTACCATTTTGTAGATAGATAATCTCTGATTAGTGCGGAGGGTTCCAACATTCATTCAGCGAGAATGTCCGGCAGCGAAGACTACGATATGAATGTGTCTACAGATGAGATTGTTTTGAAAACATCGTGACCAACAAAACCATTATTCCCTGAGGCGGCCAAAACCAGCGCATTCTCGTAGGAGATAAATTTCCAGAGCAACCTCAAAGCCAACGACGGACGATAACGATGATTATGGCCATGTACAGTGCCGGTAGCTGCTCTTTGTGGTGGACATGATGATGAGCTTCAATGAATGCGGCCTTTCCGAACCACACAACAGCATCGTCCGGTCCCTCGAGCAACCACATGGAAATCCCGTTTTCTTGCATCCTCGTGCCCGCGTACAAAGCTACGCAACAACGACAACAAAGGCGTCCAGCCAGCGGCAACATGCATAACCTGGGGATTGCTTCCTGGGGAAGGCGAAGTGCAAACTAATTTCAGAGTTTTTGAAATATTTTTGAAATAACTAATCATGCTGAACGTCAAAACATTTTAATGCTCGAATTTAACTCAGAATGTATAAGTGATAATGCAGGGTTGAATCACAGTAGATTATTTATTCTACCAAGAATGCTGGTTTGAGTAATGATGGGCTATTTAATGTTATTGATGAATCAGAAAGTGAATCATTGAAGTTACCATGATTTTACCAATGATAAAGTGGGATATGTCTGGATAGACCCAACCCAGCCCAATCCACAAACTGTGAGCAAATATTGGTCGAATAATACATAATAAATAGAGGAACTGAAACAAAATTGATATATTCAGAATTTTAGTAAATTTCTCAAAAGATATAGAAAATATAGGCTATTCCATTCCTGGATCTCATATTTTTCGTTTTTTGTCCGGTGGGCTCGCTATAGCCTTACACGCCTTCAGTTCAAATTACGAATCAAACACCTTAACTGTGTTCAATCACATTGCTGAATGCCGCCTACAAGGCACGCCTCTCGAATATTATGCGACGTTGATCAACGCTAATCATGTCTGTTTTGTCCGTATTCATAGGCTGCGAGATTTTTGCTGTATTACGCAATCCGCAGAAAGCCCTTGCTTTCAACCGTCTTTTTCACCTCATGAATTGGTCAATACGCACATGTAACGAGTATTTCTGGGATATATGAATTTGTCGACAACCTCAAATCGCATCCACATCCATATTATTTTCACATCGGGATAACACCATTTGGACTGCCTCGTTCTCTGCCTGCACACCAGATATCACTTCTTTTGACAAAGTTTATGATCAGCCTTATTCTTTCAATCTCCCGTTTGAAAGGCATAAAAGCCTCTTCCACTGCTCTGCGATGTGCACCAATGATGTCACGGTCATCCGCAAAACTTAGGAGCATGTACGAAATACATGTAGATGGTTGTTCCGTTTCTTTGTATACCAGATCTCACGTGTTGCCCTCCAGAGCTGTGTTGAATAACACATTAGAGAGTGTATCGCCCCTGCTTTTATTCATCCAACGTCACGGAACGAATCAGATGTCTCAGCAGATATTCTGACGCTCGATTTAGATCTTGTCGTACGAATCAGTCTAATAAGGTTTGCGGGAAGGGCCATGTTCTAGCACTTTATGGGAAACAGTTCGTTCCATTATTAACTGGAGTCGTAAGCCGCCTATGAATCCTACAAACAGATGATGAATTCACAAGTTTCATTGTCCTTCTCGAGAACTACCACTTTGATATTCGCCGACAAAGGTCTCCCGCGCAAACGAACACATCTTCTGACTTCAGATAGTGCTTGTGCGCCGCTACCGCCACCGCCGATTGTTTTACTCACGCCGCCGCCGCTGCCAATGATTTTGGGACAGCGCACACGCCGATCAGGAATTTCGTTACGCCGACGTTGCATTTAAAATAAGGTTTTCAGCAAAAAGTCAAAAAGAAACCCAAAATTTGCATTCAAGAATTTTAATAAATTTTTCTTGGGAAAAATCATTTTTTTCAAAAAATCGAGGATGATCCAAAACTCACCCGCGATCTTACTTTTAAAATTATCAAGTGATAAAACTCGCTTCAATGATTAAGAATCGTTTGGAAATCGTATCTTGACTCACAGCGCTTACCGTTACATTTTGAACACTTTTTCCCTTACC
>NW_026943063.1:0-42848 GCF_024139115.2 Armigeres subalbatus
TATAGAACCACACATAAATTAAATAATTGCTAATTCGAGACCACACATAAAGTTTATTTGGATATATGTTTTATTAGTAGTTCGCGTGGAGAATGGTTATGTGTGCGCTGATATACATCATAAGCTAAATCTATGGATTTTTGCCAATAAATATGTGTGGATTTTTAGTAGTGTAACCGGATTCCGGGAGGGAATCCTAACCGGATTCCGGAAGGGAATCCTAACCGGATTCCGGAAGGGAATTCTAACCGGATTCCGGAAGGGAATCCTAACCATTCGGAAGGAATCCTAACCCGGATTCCGGAAGGGAATCCTAACCCGGATTCCGGAAGGAATCCTAACCAGATTCGGAAGGGAATCTAACCGATTCCGGAAGGAATCTAACCGGATTCGGAAGGAATCTAACCGGATTCCGGAAGGAATCCTAACCGGATTCCGGAAGGGAATCCTAACCCGGATTCCGGAAGGGAATCCTAACCGGATTCCGGAAGGGAATCCTAACCGGATTCCGGAAGATAATCCTAACCGGATTCGGAAGGAATCCTAACCGGATTCGGAAGGAATCCTAACTGGATTCCGGAGGGAATCCTAGCCGGATTCCGGAGGGAATCCTAACCGGATTCCGGAGGGAATCTTACCCGGATTCCGGAAGGGAATCCTAACCGGATTCCGGAAGGGAATCCTAACCGGATTCCGGAAGGGAATCCTAACCGGATTCGGAAGGAATCCTAACCGGATTCGGAAGGAATCCTAACCGGATTCGGAAGGAATCCTAACCGGATTCCGGAAGGAATCCTAACCGGATTCAGAGGAATCCTAACCGGATTCCGGAAGGAATCCTAACCAGATTCGGAGGAATCTAACCAGATTCGGAAGGAATCCTAACCGGATTCCGGAAGGAATCTAACCGGATTCAGGAGGAATCCTAACCGGATTCGGAGGAATCCTAACCGGATTCGGAAGGAATCCTAACCGGATTCGGAGGAATCCTAACCAGATTCCGGAGGAATCTAACCGGATTCGGAGGAATCCCTAACCAGATTCGGAGGAATCCTAACCGGATTCGGAGGAATCCTAACCGGATTCGGAGGAATCCTAGCCGGATTCGGAGGAATCTAACCAGTTCCGGAGGAATCCTAACCGGATTCGGAGGAATCCTAACCAGATTCGGAGGAATCCTAACCAGATTCGAGAGAATCCTAACCGGATTCCGGAGGAATCCTAACGGATTCCGGAGGAATCCTAACCAGATTCGGAGGAATCCTAACCGGATTCGGAGGAATCCTAACCGGATTCGGAGGAATCCTAACCGGATTCGGAGGGAATCCTAACCGGATTCGGAGGAATCCTAACCGGATTCGGAGGAATCTAACCGATTCGGAGGAATCCTAACCAGATTCGGAGGAATCCTAACCAGATTCGGAGGAATCCTAACCGGATTCCGGAGGAATCCCTAACCCGGATTCCGGAGGAATCCTAACCGATTCGGAGGAATCTAACCGGATTCCGGAGGAATCTAACCGGATTCCGGAGGAATCCTAACCAGATTCGGAGGAATCTAACCAGATTCGGAGGAATCCTAACCGGATTCCGGAGGAATCCTAACCGGATTCGGAGGAATCCTAACCGGATTCGGAGGAATCCTAACCCGGATTCGGAGGAATCCTAACCAGATTCGGAGGAATCCTAACCAGATTCGGAGGAATCCTAACCGGATTCCGGAGGAATCCCCAACCATTCCGGAGGAATCCCACTGATTCCGGAGGAATCTAACCGGATTCGGAGGAATCTAACCGAGTTCGGAGGAATCCTAACCAGATTCCGGAGGAATCCTAACTGATTCGGAGGAATCCTAAACCAGATTCCGGAGGAATCCTAACCGATTCCGGAGGAATCCTAACCGGATTCGGAGAATCTAACCAGATTCGGAGGAATCTAATCCGGAGGAATCCTAACCGGATTCCGGAGGAATCTAACCGGATTCGGAGGAATCTAACCAGATTCCGGAGGAATCCTAACCGGATTCGGAGGAATCCTAACCAGATTCGGAGGAATCCTAACCGGATTCCGGAGGAATCCTAACCGGATTCGGAGGAATCCTAACCAGATTCCGGAGGAATCCTAACCGGATTCCGGAGGAATCCCTAACCCGGATTCGGAGGGAATCCTAACCGATTCGGAGGAATCCTAACCGGATTCGGAGGAATCCTAACCAGTTCGGAGGAATCCTAACCAGATTCGGAGGAATCCTAACCGGATTCGGAGGAATCCTAACCAGTTCGGAGGAATCCTAACCAGATTCCGGAGGAATCTAACCAGATTCCGGAGGAATCTAACCGGATTCGGAGGAATCCTAACCCGGATTCCGGAGGAATCCTAACCGATTCCGGAGGAATCCTAACCAGATTCGGAGGTCCTAACCGGATTCGGAGGAATCCTAACCGGATTCGGAGGAATCTAACCCGGATTCCGGAGGAATCCTAACCAGATTCCGGAGGAATCCTAACCGGATTCGGAGGAATCCTAACCGGATTCCGGAGGAATCTAACCCGGATTCGGAGGAATCCTAACCAGATTCGGAGGAATCCTAACCGGATTCCGGAGGAATCCTAACCGGATTCGGAGGAATCCTAACCCGGATTCCGGAGGAATCTAACCAGATTCGGAGGAATCCTAACCCGGATTCCGGAGGAATCCCTAACCGGATTCCGGAGGAATCCTACCCAGTTCCGGAGGAATCTAACCGGATTCCGGAGGGAATCCTACCGGATTCCGGAGGAATCCTAACCCGGATTCCGGAGGAATCCTAACCGGATTCCGGAGGAATCCTAACCGGATTCGGAGGAATCCTAACCGGATTCCGGAGGAATCCTAACCGGATTCCGGAGGAATCCTAACCGGATTCCGGAGGAATCCTAACCCGGATTCCGGAGGAATCCTAACCAGATTCCGGAGGAATCCTAACCCGGATTCCGGAGGAATCCTAACCAGTTCGGAGGAATCCTAACCGGATTCCGGAGGAATCCTAACCGGATTCCGGAGGAATCCTAACCGGATTCGGAGGAATCCTAACCGGATTCCGGAGGGAATCCTGACCGGATTCCGGAGGCAATCTTTACCGGATTCCGGAGGGAATCCTAACCGGATTCCGGAGGGAATCCTAACCGGATTCCGGAGGGAATCCTAACCGGATTCCGGAAGGGAATCCTAACCGGATTCTGGAAGGCAATCCTAACTGATTTCCGGAAGGGAATCCTACCCGGATTCCGGAATAGAATCCTACCCGGATTCCGGAAAGGAATCCTAACCGGATTCCGCAAGGGAATCCTAACCGGATTCCGGAAGGGAATCCTAACCGGATTCCGGAAGGGAATCCTAACCGGATTCCGGAAGGGAATCCTAACCGGATTCCGGAAGGGAATCCTAAGCGGATTCCGGAAGGGAATCCTAAGCGGATTCCGGAAGGAATCCTAACCAGATTCCGGAGGAATCCTAACCGGATTCCGGAGGAATCTAACCAGTTCCGGAAGGAATCCTAACCGGATTCCGGAAGGAATCCTAACCGGATTCCGGAGGAATCCTAACCGGATTCGGAGGAATCCTAACCGGATTCGGAGGAATCCTAACCGGATTCGGAGGAATCCTAACCGGATTCCGGAGGAATCCTAACCGGATTCGGAGGAATCCTAACCAGATTCGGAGGAATCCTAACCGAGATTCGGAGGAATCCTAACCAGATTCCGGAGGAATCCTAACCGGATTCGGAGGAATCCTAACCGGATTCCGGAGGAATCCTAACCCGGATTCGGAGGAATCCTAACCAGATTCGGAGGAATCCTAACCCGGATTCCGGAGGAATCTAACCAGATTCCGGAGGAATCCTAACCAGTTCGGAGGAATCTAACCGGATTCGGAGGGAATCCTAACCGGATTCGGAGGGAATCCTAACCGGATTCGGAGGAATCCTAACCGGATTCGGAGGGAATCCTAACCGGATTCGGAGGAATCTAACCGGATTCCGGAGGGAATCCTAACCAGATTCCGGAGGAATCTAACCGGATTCCGGAGGAATCCTAACCGGATTCCGGAGGAATCTAACCGGATTCCGGAGGAATCCTAACCGGATTCCGGAGGAATCCTAACCGGATTCGGAGGAATCCTAACCGGATTCCGGAAGGAATCCTAACCGGATTCCGGAGGAATCCTAACCGGATTCCGGAGGAATCCTAACCGGATTCGGAGGAATCTAACCGGATTCCGGAGGAATCCTAACCCGGATTCCGGAGGAATCCTAACCGGATTCCGGAGGAATCCTAACCGGATTCCGGAGGAATCCTAGCCAGATTCGGAGGAATCCTAACCGGATTCCGGAGGAATCCTAACCGGATTCCGGAGGAATCCTAACCCGGATTCCGGAGGAATCCTAACCGGATTCGGAGGGGAATCTAACCAGATTCCGGAGGAATCCTAACCGGATTCCGGAGGGAATCCTAACCGAGATTCGGAAGGAATCCTAACCGGATTCCGGAAGGGAATCCTAACCGGATTCCGGAAGGAATCCTAACCAGATTCCGGAGGAATCCTAACCGGATTCCGGAAGGGAATCCTAACCGGATTCGGAAGGAATCCTAACCCGGATTCGGAAGGGAATCCAACTGGATCTCAGAGGAATCCCTAACCGGATTCCGGAGGTCTAACAATTCGGATTCGGAGAATCCTAACCGGATTCCGGAGGGAATCCTAACCCGGATTCCGGAAGGAATCCTAACCGGATTCCGGAGGAATCCTAACCGGATTCCGGAAGGAATCTAACCGGATTCCGGAGGAATCCTAACCGGATTCGGAGGAATCCTAACCGGATTCCGGAGGAATCCTAACCGGATTCGGAAGGAATCCTAACCGGATTCGGAGGAATCCTAACCGGATTCCGGAAGGAATCCTAACCGGATTCGGAGGAATCCTAACCGGATTCGGAGGAATCCTAACCGGATTCGGAGGAATCCTAACCGGATTCCGGAGGAATCCTAACCGGATTCGGAGGAATCTAACCGGATTCCGGAGGAATCCTAACCGGATTCGGAAGGAATCCTAACCGGATTCGGAGGAATCCTAACCGGATTCCGGAGGAATCCTAACCGGATTCGGAAGGAATCCTAACCGGATTCCGGAAGGAATCCTAACCCGGATTCGGAGGAATCCTAACCGGATTCCGGAGGAATCCCTAACCGGATTCGGAGGAATCCTAACCGGATTCGGAAGGAATCCTAACCGGATTCGGAGGAATCTAACCGGATTCGGAGGAATCCTAACCGGATTCCGGAAGGAATCCTAACCGGATTCCGGAAGGAATCCTAACCGGATTCCGGAGGAATCCTAACCCGGATTCCGGAGGAATCCTAACCAGATTCCGGAAGGGAATCCTAACCCGGATTCGGAAGGAATCCTAACCGGATTCCGGAAGGAATCCTAACCGGATTCGGAAGGGAATCCTAACCGGATTCGGAAGGAATCCTAACCGGATTCCGGAGGAATCCTAACCGGATTCGGAAGGAATCCTAACCAGATTCCGGAAGGAATCTAACCAGATTCCGGAGGAATCCTAACCGGATTCGGAAGGAATCTAACCGGATTCGGAGGAATCCTAACCAGATTCCGGAGGAATCCTAACCGGATTCCAGGAGGAATCCTAACCGGATTCCGGAAGGAATCTAACCCGGATTCCGGAGGGAATCCTAACCGGATTCCGGAGGAATCTAACCAGATTCGGAGGAATCCTAACCGGATTCCGGAAGGGAATCCTAACCGGATTCCGGAGGAATCTAACCGGATTCCGGAGGAATCCTAACCGGATTCCGGAGGAATCTAACCGGATTCGGAGGAATCCTAACCGGATTCCGGAGGAATCCTAACCGGATTCGGAGGAATCCTAACCGGATTCCGGAGGGAATCCTAACCGGATTCCGGAGGAATCCTAACCGGATTCGGAGGAATCCTAACCGGATTCCGGAGGAATCCTAACCGGATTCCGGAGGAATCCTAACCGGATTCCGGAGGAATCCTAACCGGATTCCGGAGGAATCCTAACCGATTCCGGAGGAATCTAACCGGATTCGGAGGAATCTAACCGGATTCCGGAGGGAATCCTAACCGGATTCGGAGGAATCCTAACCGGATTCCGGAGGAATCCTAACCGGATTCCGGAGGAATCCTAACCGGATTCCGGAGGAATCCAACCGATTCCGGAGGAATCCTAACCGGATTCCGGAGGAATCTAACCGGATTCCGGAGGAATCTAACCGGATTCCGGAGGAATCTAACCGGATTCCGGAGGAATCCTAACCGGATTCCGGAGGGAATCCAACCGGATTCCTCAACCGATTGAGGGAATCCAACCGGATTCCGGAGGAATCCTAACCGGATTCGGAGGAATCTAACCGATTCGGAGGAATCCTAACCGGATTCCGGAGGAATCCTAACCGATTCCGGAGGAATCCTAACCGATTCAGAAGGAATCCTAACCGATTCCGGAGGAATCTAACCGGATTCTGAGGAATCCCAACCGGATTCCGGAGGAATCCTAACCGGATTCCGGAAGGAATCCCAACCGGATTCGGAAAGGAATCCTAACCGGATTCGGAAGGAATCCCAACCGGATTCCGGAAAGGAATCTAACCGGATTCCGGAATGAATCCTGACCGGATTCTGGAAGGAATCCTAACCGGATTCGGAAGGGAATCCTAACCCGGATTCCGGAAGGAATCCTAACCGGATTCGGAAGGAATCCTAACCAGATTCCGGAAGGAATCCTAACCGATTCCGGAGGAATCCTAACCAGATTCCGGAAGGAATCCTAACCAGATTCCGGAAGGAATCCTAACCGGATTCCGGAAGGAATCCCTAACCGGATTCGGAAGGAATCCTAACCGGATTCCGGAAGGGAATCCTAACCCGGATTCCGGAAGGAATCTAACCGGATTCGGAAGGAATCCTAACCGGATTCCGGAAGGAATCCTAACCGGATTCCGGAAGGGAATCTAACCCGGATTCCGGAAGGAATCCTAACCGATTCGGAAGGAATCCTAACCGGATTCCGGAAGGAATCCTAACCGGATTCCGGAAGGAATCCTAACCGGATTCCGGAAGGAATCCTAACCGGATTCCGGAAGGAATCCTAACCGGATTCCGGAAGGAATCCTAACCGGATTCCGGAGGGAATCCTAACCGGATTCCGGAGGGAATCCTAACCGGATTCCGGAGGGAATCCTAACCGGATTCCGAATGGAATCCTAATCGCATTCTGGATGGAATCCTAATCGGACTCCGGATGGAATCCTAACCGATTCGGAAGGGAACCTAACCTGATTCCGGAAGGAATCCAACCGATTCCGGAAGGGAATCCCAACCGGATTCCGGAAGGGAATCCTAACTGATTCCGGAAAGGAATCCAACCGGATTCCGGAAGGGAATCCTCACCGGATTCCAGAAGAGAATCCTAACCGGATTCGGAGGAATCCTAACCGGATTCCGGAGGAATCCCAACCGGATTCCGGAAGGAATCCTAACCGGATTCCGGAGGAATCCTAACCAGATTCGGAAGGAATCCTAACCCGGATTCGGAAGGAACCTAACCGGATTCCGGAAAGGAATCCTAACCGGATTCCGGAAGGGAATCCTAACCGGATTCCGGAAGGGAATCCTAACCGGATTCCGGAAGGGAATCCCAACCGAATTCCGAAAGGGAATCCTAACCGAATTCCGAAAGGTAATCCTAACCGGATTCCGGAGGGAATCCTAACCGGATTCCGGAGGGAATCCTAACCGGATTCCGGAGGGAATCCCAATTGGATTCCGGAAGGAATCCCAATTGGATTCCGGAGGGAATCCTAACCGGATTGCGGAGGGAATCCTAACCGGATTCCGGAGGGAATCCTAACCGGATTCCGGAGGGAATCCTAACCGGATTCCGGAGGGAATCATCACCGGATTCTGGAAGGAATCTTCACCGGATTCTAGATGGAATCCTCGTCGGATTCCGGAGGGGATCGTGACTTGATTCAGGATGGCCGCTTTAAAGTTTTCCGAATAAAAAAGATTTTTTATGTACAAGAATTTGTTTTTTTTTAAGGATGAAATGTTTTGTGACTGTTATTTCAAGTTCTCACATGATGTCTTTTCCTAGAATATCTCGTTGCATCAATAGTTTTGGAAAACTGGGTACTTATAACGTGCATTAGCTTTGAACAAACAGTAATGACGCTGGTCGCAGACGTTGATGTATGGAACGTTATTAATACCCTCTTCCCGTCATTCCACCCGGTCAAAGCCCGCCTTCCCCACAACGATTTTCGGACAGTGCTTATTGGAAGAACGAATGTCGAAACCCGGAGGGCCAACGTCATTTTCATTCATCATTCTTTCACACAAATGTACTCCCTTCGGTTTTCCGCCGTGTAAAAATGTTGGCTTTTCGTCGACCGGTGAAACCAAACCTGGCAAACACACATATGAAAGTCAAACAAACCGGTATCCGGCCAAAAGATTAGCTCCCGACACGGGCTACGTACCGGTGGAAAAAAAAGTATATCAAGTAAGTGGTAGATATGAGATTCTCTCGTTGTGGCACAGTGGATTATAATCCTATTTTTTCTGGAGCCCTATCTTTGAGTCTGAAAGTGTGAGTAATTGTCAGTCATGTTATGAAAAAATGTGAGCCTGTAAAGAAAACGTCCATAAATGTTCAATTTTCCTTTGATGATGTTCCACTGTGTTCCTTTCGTTGCACGTTTGCTAATATTTTGGCATTTGGCATCGCTTTCTGTGTGGAAGCACGTGTGGCTTTTTTTACGCTCCGAGAGCATCCAAATAAAAACGTTGAAAAGGTAATAATTAAAGAGCTTCAACGCAGCCGGCATCCATACGATGCTTTTGCAGAGACTTATAACGTACCAAAATGACCCAATCCGTGGAGGGGATCCGAGAAGAGCAATTCATACGGGCTCACCTATAGATAAGCGCAAAAACGGTGGTTGCCGTTCCGAAAAGGCGCTCACTTGTGAATCATTACGGTGGAAACAGTTTTTGTGCTGTCCGAGAGAGAAAAAACGTGAATATTACCGGATTTCGCTTCACATTTTCAAGATAGCCCAAGCTCCAACAGTCATGTAGAAGATCCGTATCTATTTCCATGCTCAACACGGCTTTGTTTGCCAACGAAATGGGGTGCTATTTGTTTTACGTGGATAAATGTTTTAATTACTGATGTTGGACCTTTACTGAAAGCCTTCATTTTATATTACAAAACCCCTTCTTTTTTGACTTCTATGTCATCTTTGTATTATTTGTCTTCTTGATTCTATATTATTAGTTTAGTTTCCACACTTTCCAATAATTTCATAAGAAAGCAGATCCTATAAATTTATTTCGTTAAAAGCAGAGCATTATTCTCCTAAATGTCAAATTTCAAAAATTATTACGTTCGCTTGGCCTCATATCTAGTCAATAGTCGAACAACGTAGAAGCATTTAACGACTTGTTCGAGTCTCGTCTCCCAAGCACGTGTTCGCTGTCGGAGGTTGCCAATCCACTCCAGTGACAGAAGGTACGTTCATTTGTCAACAAAAGCACTTGTGTCTCACTTAGGTGGACACCATTTCACTCTCATCGCTTGGCAAGAAAAGTCCCCGCCGCCAGGTTGACATCGCACCTGTTGGCCATAACTCTTCGCACCGGTTTTCCGCCCGTGCGCGCCCTCACCTTCGACGGCTGTCCCAAATTGGTTCATTTCAAAGGAAGGTGAGGTGAGTCGACGTCGTTTTCTTCGAAAGTAGTCATCTACCTACACGGTTTGAAGATTTTCCCTTTTAAATACGTTTACCGGGCCCGTAAATGTCGCCCATAAACGTCTGTCCACCTTGACGACCGGCGGCCGGGCGACAAGTTCTTTAGTGTTGTTCCACGCGGTGCGACACGATTTACCTACGCGTCCGCCGCGGTGCGATGTTTGTTTATTTTTAGGCTTAGTTACATGGAAATTAGATTAAAAACATGCTTCTCCGCGGGAGGTGTCAACCGTCCCGTCGTGACGCGGGATGATTTTCCTTCACTCTAGATCACCGTTTTACCCACAAGAATCGCTTGCGCGCCACTTCATGACACTCGTATGGGGATGAGTAACGAATTTGTTCGATTGTGGAAGTCTTCCCTTGCGTCTTAGGGAAGGTACATGCATGGAATAATTTGGACGTATCGTTAAATGCTTAGCACAGGACGTAAAATTCGTATACTCAATATACACATTGCCATGTTCATTGATTTTTAATAAAGTATCAAGATGAAGATAATGCTTTGCCACTTATATTTTCACTGTATTTGTTATTTGATTGTAGAAGTACCAGATAATCCTAATAAAAGATGTAAATTGTAATGAGTGTCGTAATAATTCCTCAATATCTCACTTTTTTTCTGAAAGATCGATACAAGTATTTTGAAAAGCTCTGTGAATACTATTTGGTTGATAAAACTCCAAATGAAAGAAACTCTAACTAAGAGCGCTCTAAAATAAAATTTGCGAAAGTGGACGTTTAGCGTTCTATAGGTAGGACGTCAAAGTAAGGTTAAACTTATTTCTGGTAATAGGTAATAAAACAAAGAATGTGCATTAATATCATATGCTCGAGGTGAACACTATGAAAATGTCACCTTGGGTGAAATATCGTTCGTCTGTGAAGCGCTTCCAAGTGGAAGACTGTAACGTAAACAAGTTATTCCTCAATATTTCTCGTTGGCTAGTTTATACTTATATCTTATCTGATGGAATCAGTAGAGACAAGAAATTTTATGGTTGATATCAATTTAGTTAAATGTTGAATTAGGTAATGAAGGACTAAATAAAGCCAATCCCGTAATTCAAACAAATAAAGACCTCACATAGCAACGCCGCACTGAGGAGAATTTCAGCCCAAATCATGGCCAAAAGTCAAAAACAAAAATTTCAGATATGTCCATATTATTTATCGTTTTTGAATTCTCAAATAGTGATACTAATTTGCCATGAGATTTTTGAAACAATATTGTTTACTTATAAGCGATGCTGGGTGTCAAAACTTCACCATAATTTCAATGCCAGTTTTATCGCAATTGTGCATTAAAAATGTTCACGTTTTATCATGTTTTTCTTGATTTTTAATGAATTTCAAGATGAAAATCAATACAGGTATCAATAATAAGGGTATTTAAAACTCTTTTAAGGATGATTCGATCTGAAACCTTTTTCAGGTGATCCATAATCATTATATTATTTGCTAACTTTTTTCTACCTTTTTGCAATAATACGTTTTACTTTTGATTATGTTCCAAACCAGTCCAAGCAACAAAATTTTCAGCGTTGGAAAAATTGAAGTTTCCTGAATAAGCTTCATAAAAAACATTTCACGCATACTCACGCAATCGTGACTTATTTTAATTTTAATATAGTGGAGTTTGGTTAAAAATGCTAGAAAAAAAATCATGGTTTTAAGTGTTAAACCTCACATAAATCATGTTTCCCTTCCAAAGAAGAGCGACACTATGATGAAACCACCGATCCATAAGAGCGTACGCATTTTTCGGATGATAATATCTTTTCGTGTGGGCACTACTCGTTGCAAGCACGCTGTAGTTCTCAAAGTCAGCGTTCTTGCGCCAAGTGGTGCTCTATCAAAAAACAATAACTGACGCCGCCAGTAGTCATACTTCACTGCTAGATGAATGCAAAGAACATAAAAACAAAAAATACACTTTGCTGTTTATATTGAATACATTTACAGACGAGAAAATGATTAATATAGTTTTGGCCATGCTTTTACACTGCGTACTCCTATGTGCGCCGCCTAGAAGAAGCGGAGTGCGAGGAGATGGAACAGCTGTGCCGTTCTCAAGAAACACGCAAGTTCTATCAGAAGCTCAACTACGATGACTACGTCAGTTCAGCGGACGATGGAAGCCAACCAGTCCCCACCTTGAGTTAAGGATGCCATCCAACAGCTAAAGACCAATAAAGCAGCTGGTAAGGATGGTGTCCGAGCTGAGCTCATCAAGATGGGCCCGGAAAAGCTAGCCACTTGCCTGCACAAACTGATAGTCAGAATTTAGGAAACTGAACAGCTACCGGAGGAGTGGAAGGAAGGGGTTATATGCCCCATCTACAAGAAAGGCTACAAGCTGGAGTGTGAGAACTTTCGAGCGATCACCATCCTTAATGCCGCTTACAAAGTGATATCCCAGATCATCTTCCGTCGTCTGTCACCATTTGTGAACGAGTTCGTGGGAAGTTATCAAGCCGGCTTCGTTGACGGCCGCTCGGACCAGATCTTTACTGTACGGCAAATCCTTCAAAAATGCCGTGAATACCAGGTCCCAACGCACCATCTGTTCGTTGATTTCAAGGCGGCATACGACAGTATAGACCGCGTAGAGCTATGGAAAATTATGGACGAGAACAGCCTCCCTGGGGAGCTAACCGGACTGATCAAAGCAACGGTGGATGGTGTGCAAAACTGTGAGAAGATTTCGGGCGAACACTCCAGTTCGTTCGAATCGCACCGGAGACTAAGACAAGGTGATGGACTTTCGTGCCTGTTGTTCAACATTGCGCTAGAAGGTGTCATGCGGAGAGCCGGGTGTAACAGCCGGGGTACAATTTTCATCAGATCCAGTCAATTTATTTGTTTCGCGGATGACATGGACATTGTCAGCCGTACATTTGCAAAGGTGGCAGAACTGTACACCAGCCTGAAGCGTGAAGCAACAAAAGTGGTGGTCGAGGAATTCGTCTACCTCGGATACTTGCTAACGGCTGATAATAATGTTAGTCATGAAATATGAAGGCGCATCATCTGTGGAAGTCGGGCCTACTACGGGGTCCAGAATAAACTGCGGTCAAAAAAGATTCACCACCGCGCCAAATGTGTTGAGTACAAGACGCTGGTAATACCGGTAGTCATCTACGGACATGAATCATGGAGGATGATTCATGCTTGAGGAGGAATTGCAAGCACTCGGAGTATCCGAGAGACGGATGCTTAGGATCATCTTTGGCGGTGTGCAAGAAGGCGGTTTGTGGCGGTGAAGAATGATTCACGGGCTCGTCCAGCCCAGAAGGTAGCTATAGCCGGAAGAGTACGATGGGCAGGGCATGTTGCAAGAATGCCGAACAGCAACCCTGCATAGATGGTGTTTGCTTACGATTCGGCAGGTACGAGACGGCGTGGAGCGCAGTGAGCGAGATGGGCAGACCAGGTGCAAAACGACTTGGCAAGCGTGAGGCGCATTCGAGGATGGAGATTTGTGGCCTCCAGAAGTTATCGTCCCATCAGCCTTCTCGCAGGGTTATCCAAGCTATTCGAAAAAGCTATTCATCACCGGTTACTTGAGTCTGCCGAAAATCTCAACATCTTTCTCGAGGAACATTTTGTTTCCGACGCGGTCAGTCAACTGTACACCAACTGACTCGAGTTACCAACGTCCTCAGACGGAACAAGTTTGTCTCAAAAACATCCGCCATGGCCTTACTCGATGTCGAGAAGGCATTTGACAATGTATGGCATGATGGCCTGGTGTACAAACTTCAACGCTACAATCTTCCCAGCTACCTGGTGAAAATCATCAACAATTACCTGTCGGCAACGACATTCCGGGTCTCAATCAGCGGAGCGAGTTCCAATGCGCATAACATCGCAGGCGTCCCCCAGGGCAGTATCCTCGGGCCCCTGCTTTTCAATCTGTTCACCTCCGACATGCCAGAACCTCCAGAAGGCGGCATTCTGTCTCTGTTCGCAGATGACACCTCCATCGTCTACAACGGTAGAGTGATCAGAGCGCTAGTGGCAAAACTCCAACGAGGCCTGGATGCCCTGACAGAGTGCCTTACCAGCTGGAAGATCTGTATCAACGCGGCGAAGACCCAGGTCATAATTTTTCCCCACTCCAAATCGCATACACATGTTCCGCCTGGGGATTGTAAAATAATCCTCAATGGCACGACTGTGGAATGGGCCAATGATGCCGACTACCTTGGCTTGACCCTCGACAGTAAGCTTATTTTCAGGCTACAGGTTGACAAAACGGTGACAAAGTGTAACGTTTTGTTGAAACTACTGAACCCTTTGATCAACCGCCGGTCGTCATTGTCCCTGAAAAATAAGCTTGCTGTTTACAAGCAAATCATCCTCCCTGTGATCGAATATGGCATGCCGGTCTGGAAGAGCTGCGCTAAAACCCACCACCTCAAACTTCAACGGATCCAAAACAAATTCCTGAGGATGATCCTCAACACCCCTCCCTGGACAAGAACATCCGAGGTCCACTACACTTGCTACAAACAAGTAATGTTGAAATGACTGTCCAGACATCTTTGTGGTATATTTGTTTTGTCGTACACTTCAACGACTTGTTTTAGACTAATTTCATAAACGCTTAACCAAAGTTATGTTTTCGGTGATACTTGGGTGAAGTTGGAGGGCCAAGCCGGCCTATCACTGTACATGTTTAAAAACAATTGTAGAACAAAAAATGTTTAAATAAAGAAGAATTTTGAGAATTTTACTACTTTTACTAGGGGGAAAGACGGCTTTGGCAGGTTTTGTTCTATTATTGGCAGGGGGGTTTTTGTCGACCAAATTTTATAAAATTTGTTTTTTGTTAAATATCTTAGCTGTGCATATGCACAGCATATGTTTCGAAATGGACAAATTGATATGAAATTTGCGAAAAAGAATCCACGTGTCTTGGAGGACTCAGAACCCTCAACCTCCTACTCTCTAGATAGGCGTGATAACCCCTACACAACAAGACCACTTAAAGGTCACGTTTGCGGAAAAGCCATCAGAATCCGAGTACCAACCTCCACCGCGGTTAGCTCTCTTTTTTGCAAATTGAATATCTTTCGGATGCTTGATTTGCCCAATCTCCACATTTGCTTTACTGTTGTATATCCACAGCCAAGCGAGTGCACATTGTTTATTAAACGAGAGGATCGCACTCCATGCCCCCCAGCAACGGACTGGGCGGGACGGTATAGAATGCGAATATGCACAGCCAAGATATTTAACAAAAAAATGGTTTTCGTACGGCCGAGTTGCCGAATAATATGCAATTAATTATAAAATTTGGCCACAATATTCTTTGATATGCAAAGAATGTTTGGGCCAAATTTGAGCCTAGTCAGTCATAAAAAAACCCCTGCCAATAATAGAACAAAACCTGCCAAAGCCGTCATTCCCCCTACTACACGTAAAAAAATTTAACGTTATATATTATTAAGATTTCTAATACTTTTTTGCCGAAGCAGGCGCTCAATGATATGTATAAGAAAAAACTTATACATCGCATTACTCACATACATTCCGAAACTTATACTTTTCATTAACTTATGAATGTTATTAGTTTTTTGAAAAGGGATCATTCATTAGGGTAAAATGCCCAATAGTGGACCCCCTAGTATCAGAATTTTGCTCTTTCTGTCATAAGAAGTAGAATTTTCCAACATATTAATTCTTCTTGATATCTAATAACAAGCTCTGCATCTCCTCTTCACGATACATACATAAAACACCTAAATACACAACGTTATTCGTTGAAATTAACATTTTAAAGTCTGACTGAATTAGCCCTATAGTAGACCCCACGGGGGTCCATAATAGGAAATTGCTTCCCTATAGTCGACACTTCATTTGATTTTCATGTTCCGTTTCGGGATGTCCTTCTTCCCTATTATGGACCCCCCAAAATATTCCTATAATGGACACTCTCGTGTTTATTTTTTATAGAAATGTAAAAAATCGTCTAATTTTACTTTCCATCCAATTTCCAATGCATGTAATCAAATCATAGGACTGTAAGGTAGGTTCTCCCGATAGAGGGTCCACTAATAGGGGTCCACTATTAACCACTTTACCCTAGGTGACATGATAAAGAGTATAAGTATTTTCGAATGGTTTTTTGCCATTACATATAAGGTTATTTTTTTACGTGTACTAAACCAGAACCATTCTACTCTCGAACGTCATATCGTACGCTCCGTACAGCCAACCGATCCCAGCAGGCCAGGAAACCAACGCGGACTCATCAGTTGCCATTGGCAACCATCAGTTTGAAGTTTTGTGCAAGTACCCATTTGGGAACATTACAAACGCCGCGCAGTGTATCATATCCAAAAAATCTGACAATATCTCGTGAACGAAACCGAATCCGCGGCGTGCCCTCAGCGGTCGCCATAATAACGCCTAAACCAACGACGCGGACGGCGTCTACCATGGCAATCCGCACGCTTGTGCAGCAACCTCGTGGTATCAAAAAAATTTAATAATCGGCCTACTGCGCATCTAACAACATTCAGTCGAGACGCTAGCGGTACGCATGGCAATACGCCTTCCATAACATGTAACCCACCTATGGTGGGTTGATATGTTGTGGTTCGGCATTTCAAAGAGGATTGGAGGATTGGTACAAAACGGCTTTTTATACTAAATATTTAATTAATTTCTCTCTAGCCGCGACAAGGAGTCAAAAACAATTTGCAATGGAGAGCAAAGGTCAGCTCTACCCCCGTTGCGAGGACACTGAGTCTGATCGTAGTCCGGAAAATTACGACAGCATGTTATGCTTTAAGTATTTTGCATATAATTTTTTGGTATTTTACCTCTTATGCAAGACTAGTTCGTAACAGAGTATGGTATCAATAACAGAATAAGTTATTAATGAGTTAATTTCTCCTGCTCGGGTAAAGATGTTGATATGTGTTCAGTAAAAATAATGGAAACATATTAAAATTAATAATCCTTTCGACTAATTAAAATGATTTATTTGTACGGAAAAAATATCTCCAGGAGGTGGGGGCGGGGCAGATAAGTTTGTGTGGGGGTAAGGGATTAGGTTGGGTAGAAAAATAATTCTTCACCAAAATACCTGATTGATAAAACTTTACTCTTATACAACACATTCTAAAAAATGGGGAAAGGGTCACATTTTGGCTAGGAGGGGGGGGTCTTCCACCTTCACCTCTCCTATTTAATTTTATGCACAGCAACCTTATTCTAAGGACTATATCGAAAATAAGTTATTCGTTTTCAAAGTGTTACATGAAGAATATTGGTTTGTTTTAGCCTGCATTCGATATATGTTTTGTTTGTTGAAAATTTGTTGTTTCTGATGTTTTGCAAATTGAAAGTGATACTGAAATTAGAATTTTAAACACATGGCTCCGTAAGGGTCTGTTAACAAATTACGTAACGCAAAAATCTGAGTTTTTGACCCCCTCCCTCCCCCTCGTAACAAAAAGTAACAATTTGCACATCCCCTCCCTCCCCCATATAACGCGTAACTGAGAAAATTTTAAATCCATTTTTTTTCTCTGAAGCATGTGGGTTTTGGTATTTATTGAAACGGCACATGATTAAAACCAAGAAGGATTTAAAGAATGCAGCTAGTAAAAACTTAAATAGAATTGCGACCACGACCATTCAAATTTTAGTTTTGCGGGACTGTTCTGTGGAGAAATACGATATTCGCTTTGTTCTTTTACGCATAGCGGTCCCGCTATGTGCTTGATTTCGGTAATGACTAAAACGATAACGATAGACAAATCATTTTTAAATGGGACTATTTATGTGGTTGACTTAAGATGCAAAATTGCTTAACATGAAAATGCCTCGAAATTCAACAACATGTATTCGAAACTTGCTGTATTTTAGGATTCCCAAAAAAACATCAAAATAGCCTGCACTGATAAAAAGTAAAAAACTACAAAGACTAGCATGGGACAATTATGCGTAGTATGATAGTAAAGAGGAAAGGTTGGTACGTATTCATCGTCGTGATTAAGACATATTAGCAATTACTTCAATCAGTGATTAAAAAAACCCTCTAAGATAAATTTTTATTCGTGTTATGCGTAACATTTGCTAGTACCCACCCCCTCCCCTACCTTTTAGTGTAACAAAGTATAACGCAAGTTGGACCTCCCCCCTCCCCCCAAAAGCGTTACGTAATTTGTGAACAGACCCTAAGAAGGGCATCGCGATGGATAATTTGACCAAGCGTGTCGCTATCCACCCCGCAATGGTAAAAAAATCATAGTCAACAAGCATGGGGAATACCATACGTTCGCTAACCTGTCGGAAAAGGGAAGAAAATCAAAATCGATTGTACAGACCAAATGCGTTCATTCAAAGAAAGCATTGCCTTCTTTCAGCGCATGGTCTTTATCTTCAATGGTTCTACAGTTATTGTAAGCTTTCCCGTACCTGCCAGTTGCATGAACATCTTGTGTAGCAAGTAGAATGGATACTCTGTGGAGTGTGTTTTTATTTATTTAAGGCCTACATCAACAGACTACTTATGTCCTAATGATGGTAATAAAAAAAAATATAAGTATACATATCGTCAAAAACTTAGAAAAAATGGACACAAACACTAAAACAGCTATCTATTGCGATGTGAAAAAATCTTTGAATCTTCGACGCAGCGTCTGACGAGGCAGGTTGAAGTCGAATATTGTAGAAACCCGGTTGAATATACGCTGTAATCCTTCAATACTACCGTTCATACTGTAGTTAGTCCGACGAAATGGCATTCTTAACAAAGCGTTATTGCGAAGTGTTCCAGATCGATTAGCCGACAGCAGGTTTCATAACTTGGCAGGCGTAATGGATCTCTTCACGGTAGTCTACGCAGAGCAAATCGTAGGAAGCGTTGTTGCACGGATTCAATTCGTTCGGCACCTTTCGTATATTTGGGATTCCAAACGGCGGAGCAATACTCCAGTATCGACCGCACCAGTGAGCAATACATAGACTTTAGACAGTAAATGTCAGAAAATTCTTTACCCATCCGAAAGATGAAGCCCAGGGTTTTGGAAGCCTTACCTACAACGTATGAAATATGCATTTTGTACGTCAGCTGGGAATCTAAAATTACGCCCAAGTCTTTGACATGACTCAGACGTTCTATGCTGGTATTCAAAAGCGTGTTGTCGAATCTAACGGGATTTTTAATCCGAGAAAAAGTGATCATCGAGCATTTTTCCGGATTGACTATCATACGGTTGACGTTGCACCAATTGGCAAAGGATTCTAACTGACGTTGAAGGAAATCGTCGATGGATTGGATTTGCAAGAACATTTTCAGGTCATCAGCATACGATAGGCGGGATACTTCGAGTACAAAATTCACGTCATTGAAATATAGTAGGAAGACTAACTGACCCAAATGGCTTCCTTGGGGTATTCCCGATGTAGCCACGAAGGAATCAGATCTGCAGTCGCCGATAGCAACCCTTAGTTGGCGGCCGGATAGATATGATCGGAACCATTCCAATAGAGTGCCATTTACTCCTAACTTGTCTAATTTGGCGATAGCGATGCAGTAGTTTAACTTATCAAAAGCAGCTGACAGATCTGTGTAGATGACATCTGTTTGGGCTCTTTTCGTCATGCTGTTCGTGATGAAAAATCATAAGGGTTGTGTACAAGACACGACCGCCCGACGTAAACTACGTAAAACAGTTTGGTGAAATGAAGAATCTAGTGCCAGTGCAAGAATACATATTTGCATCAGCTCTCTACAATACGCGCTCGTTATTCTGCTACGAACGGCAACGTAATTCTGCTACGACGTCGTACTTTGAACAAATTCGTCTCACCTCAATCTTCCTATGTTTAAAATGGTGTCCATGAGAAGAATCGATTAATTCCCAATCAGTGATTCGTACAGTACATTTTTGCTGCTATTATCATGTCACATTGTTTGTACCGGACAGAATGTTGCACAACATTCTCTTGTGACAATTATAGTGTTGTAGACACATGCCATTCATGGCAATGAATGTATTACCCGCGAGTCGTTCGTATCATGTGATTATATTCGTGCCGCCTGTGAATGTATCGCTATCTACTATGATGGTAGTGCAAAATGAATGTTCTGAGCAGTCATAAAAGCTATGATGCTTTTAGAAAAAGTAAATTAATAAACAATTTGTTTTGTTTGGCTGCTTTGGCTGCACACTTATTACGTAAAGGCTTATGGCGGGTGGGGTAAGAACAAAAAATAATTCATAGGGGAGGGGGTTCAAACCCCGGAGAGTTCACTTTCGTACTGAGTGTATCGTCATTTTATATCCCGAGTACGATTTCTCAAAACAATAAATCGTCAAACGATGAGACATTTCTTATATATTTAAAAGCTATTGCTGCTCTGAAAAAGAACGTTTTTACAGACTTAAAAATCATTTAAATAATTTAATATTTCAACTATTCGATTCAGATTTATTTTTAACCTGTTTTTGATTATCTAAGTAAAAAATGATATTTCTAGATATATTTCAAAAAAAGCACTAAAAACCAATATATTTAATAACAAAAAAATATGCTCGTACGTATAATTGTGTGATAAGTAATCTTATTTTCTTGGTTGAACCACATTTTTTATTTCAAAATTTTGATTTTATTGTTGAAAACCCAGGTTGGGGAAACTGAGGTAATATGCACCCTCGGGGCAAAACGACTTATTTGCCATTTTGAATACATTTTCAGCAGTTTTTCCAGAGTATTTACTACAGCGCATGTAGTTCGGATCTCGAACTAGCGATCCAATAGTAAACATTCATGAAAATATTCCTGGAACATCGCCGAATATGCCAAAAAGACGATTTGCCCCAAGGATGCATATTACTCCAGTTACCCCTAATTCCACTAGCGATTATGATTCCTTTGTCCAAACAATCGATGCATTCCAACTATAATTGCCTACCTTAAGGCGTTTACCAAGGCTTGCTTTATACATAGATAAATGATTGAAACGTTTGATGATCAAAGTTACCCCAAATTGAAGAGTCAAAACTCCATAAAAAATTTTTAAAACCAGTTTAAAATTATCAAATAATCAAGAACAATTGCCTAATATGTTATACATGTAGCAGTACTCGTTTTAAAAATATGAGAAAAGCCACTTACGGAGGAAATATGTACAAAACAATTAAAAAAATGTTCAATGTTCCCCCGGATCACGGCACTACAGATCGTGGTAACGGAATGATTGATAGAAGCATAATTTGTAACCTGATTGCAGTTCAGGATAGTGATCCGTTTATTGATAATATGGTAGGCGCATATACTGAAGTCGTAGTCAACGCTAGATGTTTGCTTAGAACTTTTAATGTGAGAACGAACGTCGTCAGCACAAACAGCATACTTCTTGAAAAAATACCAGCATAAACACTTTCAAGGACACACGTTATGTCGTATTTCTTGGAATTTTTTTCAAATGGTCCTTATTGATTTTGAAAAAGTTGCACGCCGAAAAAAGCTAATAAATCAAAATATTTTAAAATAAACGTAAGAAATGGCTCAACGAAATCGATTTCTAGTGGTTTTTACTCGCGAGAAAGAAAAAAACATTTTGTATAAATTTGGCGTAAACCGTTCATCTTTCTTAAATCTTTCACTTGCTGTTTATATGCAAATCGAGTTTTCATAATATTATAATTATTGTTCATTTCGGGTGGCCAATACCCGGAAAATAGGAAATAAAACTTATAAATCCCAAAATCCGCGTAAAGAAAGCACAAAAGCGAGCTCAGTTATATTAACTGTATTATTTTCAAATATTTTGCTCCATTGGTGATGCACTGATGCATTCATCACCTTCAAAATTATATTCCATTAGTTTCATTTGTGTCACATATTATGTCGCATAGAAAAATGTCACGGTAGCTCATGACTTTTTTTTTCTGTCATGCTACAATAATTTGTGTTACATGACCGTCACACATGCAACACGTGACCATCAACAGATTTACAGTTCAAGACAGTACATTTCAATCCACTGTTCCCAATAATGCATATTTCGAATCACTAACGACCACACGACCCACGCCATAGGCTGGAATAACAAAACCAAATAAGAATCTTGAAAGAATTAAACTTGAATGCCACTGAAGCCATCCATGCGAATACATATTTGTAGCATCTCCCTCCGACGCGCGCTCGTGATTCTGGTACGGACGCCAGGCAACTTTATGGCGTCCTCAAGCGGTTAATTTGCAATTTGAAAAAAGTTCGCCTCGCCTCAATCTTCCTTTGTATAGAATGGAAGCCCTGAGAAGAACCGATTTTTCCAATATCCCATATGTATTTGGAATAAAATTTGCTCACCAACTCCGCCGATGCTTAGAGATGTCGTAAAATCTCGATTAATCGATTAGTAACTAATCGATTATTCTCGAATCTTGTCGATTATTGAATCGATTCATCGTTGAGTAGTAATCGAATCAAAATTAATCGATTATCATAACGATGAATCGATTAATTGAAGTAATCGAAATCTAATAGTTGTCGTAAAATCCCGATTAATCGATTACTCTCGATTCTTGTCGATTATTGAATCGATTAATCGTTGGGAAGTAATCGATTTAAAAATTAATCGATTATCACAACAAATAATCGATTAATAGAAGTAATCGATTAATTTGCGACATCTCTACCGATGCTGGGACCGCTCTCCGCGATATTTCAAATGAAATGCCACGCGCGCGGGGGAAAGCAATTTTCTTATAACCAATAAAGATGGCCCATTAGTCCCACCTCTTTGTTGTCCGGTATGACTGCAAATATTGTCTACCCGTCACACACTTACTAAAGGGGCGTGACTACAGGTTTAACGTTATTGGTTACAAGAAAGCAGCTCTTCCGCGCGCGCGAGCCATTTCGTTCGAGATGTCGCGAAAAGCAGATCATAGTCCCACCATCGGCTTCGGCGGAGCTGCTACCGGAGATTTCATTCTCATCGATGGTGTGGTTCATGCGGTCGTTCGCGCTCAGATTAAATTTTCTTGTCTGAAATACTTATGATTGGCTACCATCAGAGAAAGTAGCTCTTAAGTCACAACTTGAGGCGAGATGAATTTTGTTCAAAGTAAAACTTAACTGCTTGGTGATGGCAGATTGTTTTCCATCGGTAGCAGAATCACAAGAGCGCGTTATAAAAAGACGCTGCCGATAATTATGCCGATAATTCGATAATAATTCGCGTGAATAGCAGTAACAGTCAAGTGAAATTTCCCATCAAGATTACAAGCCTGCTACTTGTTTAAGGTTTTATTTTCATCCATGCGAATACATATTTGCAGCTTCTCCTTCTGACGCGCGCTCGGACCGGCAGTAATGCTATGATTCCTACCGATACCAAACAATTATGCTTTGTTCTATGTAGAAAGTTCGTCTTATGTCAACTTTCTCAATCAATCACTGAATCATTGTTCAAAATTAAATCCACAGCACGAAGAGTAGTTAAATGCTAGACAAACATCATATAATTGAGCTCAGAATCACGCTAGAATATTTCACTGAAAAATTTTCTAGTTCCTAGAGTTTGCACTATAGACAAATTATATCAACTTAACCTTCCTCCCAAACATAATGGTGGTTCGCGAAACACGGGGCTTTTTATACACAGGAAAAACGAAGCAGTGGATCAAAAGGCCCGTACCTTACTGCAATCTGATGTCCGTGTTGGGGATTTATGAACGGGATTGATTATTTTTGAATTTTTCACCCGGTTTGGAAAGAAATAACATTTTCTATAGTTTGCCGTTGATAATTAATAGTTTTAATACAATTAGCAAATTGGTGGAAAGTGTCCGAATCTATTAATAACAAAATCTAGAAAATCCGTCGAAAGATAAAGTCGCCATTACCGTTTGAAATCTTACATGTTTTGTGACGGTCCCCAATTTGGAAATTTTCATTTTGCACCCTGTATCGGAGGCTTCCCCTTAGACGTAGTTAACGTCAAAATGCGCGAACAAAAAACACGTCCGTACGTGCTGCTGTCTCGAACTGGAATGGGCCACGCACGCGCGCGCGGGAGAGCAGTTTTCTTATAATCAATAAAGATGGCTCATTAGTCCCGCCTCTTTGTTGTCCGGTATGACGGTAACACACTCACCAAAGAGGCGTGGCTACAGGTTCAACTTAATTGATTACAAGAAAGCAGCTCTTCCACGCGCGCGAGCCATTTCGTTCGAGATGTTGCGCGGAGAGCAGACCGATTATGAAAATTGGCCACAATATTCTTTGATATGCATAAGAGCATAATTAGTTACAGAAACCCTCTGACAATAATAGAACAAAACCTGCCAAAGCCATAATTTTCCTTACTAACGATTGGCTACCATCAATAAAAGTAGCTCTTAAGTCACAACTTGAGGCGAGATGAATTTTAATCAAAGTAAAACTTAATTGCTTGGTGATAGCAGATTGTTTTTCGTCGGTAGTAGAATCACGAGAGCACGATTCAGACTTATAATTTTGGTAGATAGTCATCCATGCGAAAACATTTTTGCAGCTTCTCCGTTTTACGCGCGCTCGTGATTCTACATACTTACAGAAAACATACGATGATTCAACTCATCCATGAGTTTTTAGGTGCTGAAATGCCACGCGCGCGCGGGAGAGCAGTTTTCTTATAATCAATAATGATGGCTCATTAGTCCCGCAGTAGTAGTAGTAGTAAAATTCTTCTTTATTGTTTCATTTTCTGTTCTACAATTATTTTTTACATGTACAGTGCTCGGCCTGCTTGGCCCTCCAACTTCAATTTTAAATTTTTATGTTTACATTGTTATTTAAGTGTTAATATGATATATCATGACGGCCTTTAGGAGGCGCTGGTGTGTTTTTTAAATTTGATAACCTAACTACTATGTACACTAATATTTACAATAAAAATTTGATAACCTAGATTGGAACTAGCGCCCTAATTGGAGCCTGATCCGAATGCAAGCAACGGACCCTAAACTTTTCTTTACACTCACCAAAGCGTTCATGTAAGGTTTTATTCCGGCCAAACGGTGGACCTCGGATGTTCTTGTCCTGGGAGGGGTGTTGAGGATCATCCTCAGGAATTTGTTTTGGACCCGTTGAAGTTTGAGGTGGTGGGTTTTAGCGCAGCTCTCCCAGACCGGCATGCCATATTCGATCACAGGGAGGATGATTTGCTTGTAGACAGCAAGCTTATTTTTCAGGGACAATAACGACCGGCGGTTGATCAAAGGGTACAGTAGTTTCAACAAGACGTTACACTTTGTCACCGCTTTGTCAACCTGTTGCCTGAAAATAAGCTTGCTGTCGAGGGTCAAGCTACAGTAGCCGGCCTCATTGGCCCATTCCATGGTCGTGCCATTGAGGATGATTTTACAGTCCCCAGGCGGAACAAGTTTAGGGATTTGGAGTGGGGAAAATGATGACCTGGGTCTTCGCCGAGTTGATACAGATCTTCCAGCTGGTGAGGTACTCTGTCAGGGCATCCAGGCCTCGTTGGAGTTTTGCCACTAGCGCTCTGATCACTCTACCGTTGTAGACGATGGATGTGTCATCTGCGAACAGAGACAGAATGCCGCCTTCTGGAGGTTCTGGCATGTCGGAGGTGAACAGATTGAAAAGCAGGGGCCTGAGGATACTGCCCTGGGGAACGCCTGCGACGATGTTGTGCGCATTGGAACTCGCTCCGCTGATTGAGACCCGGAATGACCTTGCCGACAGGTAATTGTTGATGATTTTCACCAGGTAGCTGGGAAGATTGTAGCGTTGTAGTTTGTACACCAGGCCATCATGCCATACATTGTCAAATGCCTTCTCGACATCGAGTAAGGCCATGGCGGATGTTTTCGAAACAAACTTGTTCCGTCTGAGGACGTTGGTAACTCGGGTCAGTTGGTGTACAGTTGACCGACCGCGTCGGAAACCAAACTGTTCCTCGAGCAAGATGTTGAGATTTTCGGCAGACTCAAGTAACCGATGATGAATAGCTTTTTCGAATTTCCTGAGAGTAGACTGATTGGTCGATAACTTTTGGGGGAGGAAGGATCCTTCCCAGGCTTCCGAATGGGGATGACCTTCGCTGACTTCCAGAACGATGGGAAGTAGCTAAGCCGGAGACACTGATTAAAGATCAGCGAGAGGTGCTCAAAGAACGGCGCACTCATGTGTTTGAGCTCGAGATTCAGGATGCTGTCGAAGCCTGGGGCCTTCATGTTCTTCGACGATTTGATATAGGCCGTCAATTCGTCAGCTGAGATCTCCAACTCCTCCGAGAAGTCGTTGGGAATCAAATGGATGTTGTTAGCATGCTCGTTGACGGCTGCTTCGTGTGGACTGACGATGTTCTGCCCAAGATTGTGTGAGCTGACGAAGTGACGACCTATTTCAGCGACCTTCTCTGCAGGAGTTATCAAGCGATCCTTAGAGCCATTATTGTCTAGTGGGATCAAAGGTGGAATGGGCCGAGGCTTGGATTTTAGAATTTTGGTCATTTTCCAGAACGGCTTAGCATAATCTGGGAGAGTGCGGATCTTATTCGAGAAGTCGTTATTTTTGAGGTCCACCATTCTGGCCTTGATAATTTTTGTGATTCGATTGCAGCGTGCCTTAAGCTCAGGCAGTCCAGTACGCTGAAACTGCCTGCGAGTGACATTCCGCAATCGAATCAAATCTTTGGTGAGTGTATCGATGTTTAAGGAGTTGCTTACCTGCCGAGCCGTCGGTACGTGTTGCTCTCGGGCCGCCGTGATCGCCTCCTCGATAGCGCACAGCTGGTGGTCGATACTTTCCGGCGTCTCCGGACGCACCTCGTAGTCGACGGTGTTATCGACGCACTGCTGGAAACGCTGCCAGTTCACTCGGTGGTAGTTCCGCCGTAACTGCTGGTGCCGATTGACCGAGGAGCCCAGTTCCGCCACCACCGGATAGTGATCCGAACTGAGCTCCTGGTATACAACCGGCTGCGAGACGTGGTCACTCAGGTTTGTTACGTAGAGGTCGAGCGTTGCGTGGGCACCGGACCGACTCAGCCGAGTGGGGGAATCCGGGCTCAGGATCGTGTAGTGGCCTTCCTCCATGTCGTTGCTCCAGATGGTGCCGTTTCGATTGCCGCGACTGTTGCCCCAGGCTTGATGTTTGGCATTCAAGTCGCCGGCAATGATATACTGGCCTTGCCTCCGCGTCAGCTTTACGATGTCCCTCCGAAGGGCAGCCGATGATCCATCGCCGGCTTTGGCTTGCGTTGGACAGTACGCCGCGATGAGCGCGATTGTGCCGACCGAAGTGGTGATTTCGACACCGATGGCCTCGATGACACTGAGCTGGAAGCTTGGAAGCAGACGACAGTTGATGTTGTAGCGAAGAGCGATGGCCACACCACCTCCCTGGTCGGCCGGTCGAGTCGCACGATGCGGAAGTCCGGGATGTTGATGTTCACCTCCGGTTTTAGGTGTGTTTCGGTCATTAGTCCCGCCTCTTTGTTGTCCGGTATGACTGCAAATATTGTGTAACCGTCACACACTCCCCAAAGGGGCGTGGCTACAGGTTCAACTTAATTGATTACAAGAAAGCAGCTCTTCCGCGCGCGCGAGCCATTTCGTTCGAGATATCGCGGAGAGCAGACCGTGGTACCACCTTCGGCATCGGCGGAGCTCCTACCGGAAATTTTATTCTCGGCGAAGGTGTGGGTCGCGCGGTCGTCGTCATCATTTTGGTTTAAAACGCATTCGAATTTAATTTGGGGGCAATTTATTGCTTAGACATGAAAGAGTGTCTAATATTTTATGCGAGAAACGTCAATTCACTGTTTTTAACAAAGGAGAACAAAATAAAACATACGATGATTCAACTCATCCAGGAGTTTTAAGGTGCTGAGTTGGGTGCGTTTCAACTCACGCTTGATTAGAATCGTCCATGAGTTTTGAGTTTTTACCACCACAGACCAAACCACAGGCGTTATCGCTTGAACCGCCCTGGTCCGTTCTCCGTGACATCCAGAATGAAAATGACGCGCGCAAGCGAAACACGGGGCTTTATATACACAGGGAAAACGAAGCAGTGGATCAAAAGGCCCGTACCTTACTGCAATCTGATGTCCGTGTTGGGGATTTATGAACGGAAATGAATTTTTCACTCGATTTGGAAAGAAATAACATTTTCAATAGTTTAACGTTGATAATCAATAGTATCAATAGAATTGGCAAATAGCTGGAGAGTTTCCGAATCTATTGATAAGCAAATTTCGAAAATCTATCGAAAGATAAAGACGCTATTAGCGTTTGAAATCTATCCTAATTTCGTGACGGTCTCGAATTTGGAAATTTTGGATTTACACCCTGTATCTGAGTCTTCCCCTTAGACGTAGTTTACGTCAAAATGTAAGGCACAATAAATTAGTACTAGTGGAGCAACCGGCTATGAATCCATGCTGAGTTTCAGACAGATACTGCTTGCTGTGGGAAAGCAAAGGATCCATCACAACGAGTTCGAACAAAACTGTATTGCAACAGTATTGCACTCAGCGAAGTTATTCCTCGATAATTGTCCACGTCACGTTTGTTCTCTTTCTTGTGCACAGGAAACAATTCTCGCCTAACTTTTCAAAAGGACCTAAGTTACATTTTTTTCATTAATTAATTTGAATAGCGCAATCAACAGAACAACATGAAAGCTTTTGAATGAAGTACTCAAATTAATTCATGAAAAAAATGTTACTTAGGTCCTTTTGAAAAGTTAAGCGAGATTTGTGCAATCCTCCAACATGAAGGAAAGATGCCACTGGATAAGGAAAGCCGAAACAGGAGGAGTGACGGATACTGCAAGCTAGAAATGCGTCTTTTCAGGAAATTGGATGGAATACCATCGGGACCAGGTTTGATCGATGACTTTAGTTTTGATGCTGCAGAGGAGATCATTTCTTTGCTGATGTCGATAACACCTAGTACATGGCCATATAGGGGAACATTGTCTGCCGGGTGATGTACTTCGTTGTCGGTAAGCTGTTCATCGGTAAAAACGTCAGCAAACTTTAGCGAAAACAGTCTGCAGATCTCCTGCAGTGATGATACAGTTTCGCCCTGAAATGTCATAGAGGAAGGTAGGCCAGATTCTCCGCGTTGCTTGTTGGCATGATTCCAAAACAGTTTAGAATGCGTTTTGAGATTGGTTTGGATCTTACTTTGATATCGGGAATAGCATATACGACTGACCCGTTTATAGGCGTTGTTGAGTCTGACGTAGTGATCCTTTAAGGAGAACGTGCGGTATTTAGTGTATTTCCTTAAGGCGGCTCTCTTGGCAGTTTTAAGTTCTCTTAAGGACATAGTTGGAAGAGTACCACGATTGCAGTCAAAATGGCACCTGACCTTCTAACCGTCAACCCCACACCTCCCGCACTCCTCTCCCACCAACATTCGAATTCATCGAACAGCTTCGAACAAAAGTTTGATATTCAATTTACTAACCTGTTCACAGCATATTTATTCACTTCCCGTGATAATGAACATGTTTATCCAAAGAGTCCTATGTATTTCGGCTCGAATAATATTCTAAATCAGCAGTTTCGTGCCAATTTGTTAGCCATTCGCGATTTAGTGGGTTATTTAATGGTTATTAAAAAATCAAGTTTTTACTCACTTCTCCGCACATGAGCAGCCCGAAATGTTAATGGAATGCAAATTAAACATCACTTTTCGAAATCAGTCACTTGTTTAAACCGAAAACTTAATATAAACTGCTATTTTTGCCCGAAAAAAACGATTAAAACTGATCGCGGAGCGAATGTCAACAACGGCACCGGCAGCAGCAAACTAATAACTAGGGTGGTTCAAAAAATAATTTTGCTCCGCCACGCTCAGTCAAATATGATTTATAATTTGGGTGTTCCGATGGTTTGGGCTGGTTTGAATAGAAGCTTACCATTTACTCCGTCATTGGACGATGGCGAGGGGGGAGACCATATGAGTGGAAGAAATATTCAAGAGCTTTAACTCCATAGACAATCCATATTGAATGGTCGTTCCAATAGTTGGGAGTCGATTTTAATTGAGGTTGCGAATCTTTAGTATGATAATTGAGCTTCTCAGAAGGCATCAGTGAAACGTGCAATTCAACAAAATATGTACCCAAAATTTGTCAGTGATATCTATCGCATCAGGGGCAGATGCTTCAAACAAAAAGTGTGACATGGGGGTGAGTAAAATGCTATTTTTGCGTTACGAAATCAATGGATCTTTCCTGCGATGTGGTTTTCGTTCAGTGAAGTGTCTGGAATGTAGCTTTCAGCTATGCGGGTTCTCTTTTCGCCAGCGTTTGGAGGGGTTCAGGTTCAGTTTCCCATACTAGTTTTAATTTAACTCTGAACCGGCTTCCGCTCAACCCGTTTTTGTTCAAATCGGTTTTTGGAGGACACTCGGAGCATGGGACGGAATCGAGTAAGCGTGGTGGTGCTGGGTCGTTTTTGAACCACCCTACTAATATTCTTCGTTTTTTATAAATACGACACCAATACTACTACAGTATATGACTG
Source organism: Armigeres subalbatus (assembly GCF_024139115.2). Classification (NCBI taxonomy): domain Eukaryota; kingdom Metazoa; phylum Arthropoda; class Insecta; order Diptera; family Culicidae; genus Armigeres; species Armigeres subalbatus. The sequence goes on from NW_026943063.1 coordinate 30,376, forward strand.
TTTTTATTGAACCAATACTTTCAAAGCTTTGTTTTGGTACTCAACCCACCTTCACCTTAATTCCCGAGTGTACCAGGACGGATGAGAGCTATTCTTGTGTACTTTTGTGGGAACATGTCGTTCAATAACGTATGCCAAGATATGCGAGAAACTCGACGCAGCATTTTCGACATTATCGGCAAGTATAGCGTCCCAAGGCATACCAGATAGTACGTCGACAATGCTTTGATGATCGGCCTAATGAAAGTTGTATGATACGGAAGCGGGAAATACATTGAACTCGTTGGCCGGGCTCACCGGAATTCGGACAACTAAAGGAGGGTGATGAGGGACGAGCTTAACCATGGGAGCTGGAGCTGCGGCGATTAACGGGGCGACATCTTGCTTGCTCACAAAACATAAGTCCAAGCAACGTTGATTCTCATGCTGTGCACAAGGAGCCGAAAATGCTTCCCACCCTGAAGCGTCTTATGCCGAACCGAGAATTGAACTCGCAACCTCCGGATCGACAACCATACACCTTTGCTCACATAGTTAATACCCAACGCTTTGTGTCGCACTCAAAGAGAAGGTAGATGCATTCGGGGAATTGTTACATTCGGGGAAATTGCATTCGGGGAAATTGCATTCGGAGAATTGTCGTACAATCGAATTAACATATATTGCTAGGCAAATTTAAACAAAATTTTAAAATTCATCCAATTTTAGTCGAATAAAATATTGTGGATAACTTATTTTGATTTCCACTTGAACTGCCAAAACCAAAAAAAAAAGATATATTATTTGCCACCGTATGGAGCCGCATAGTGGGTAGGTTGTAATCACCGCAGATTAAGATCCGGCAATCTTTTTTTTTTTAACTAAGGCCAATACAAATATTTGAAAACTATTTTGTCTCCCTCCCCCTCGGATTTTTTTGCCAAAAAAAATAATATTTTGAGGGGGCAACAAAATAAAGTTCGGATAATTTTGAGGATTTTCCAATCATTCTTTATCAAATCCGTGGAGTTTATTTTTTATTTTTTTTTTCATTTTAATATTTATTATTTATTATCCCCCCCCTTGACCTTTCAGAGACCAGTAGGATAAAATGTTAATTAAATATTTATAACGGCCTTATTTTATTTGCTAATTATCCAATACATGCATTCATCTCTTAGACTAGGTGTTCCGTGTTTTCTTAACACTATCATCATTATTTGCTATGTTACATTTTTGAGTTATTATTTAATCATTTATTTATTTATTTTTTTAATTTTTAATCTGACAAAAAATGTCTTTATGAAATAGGGATGGGGAAAAGCTTCTTTGAGATAACGATAACGACTGAAAGAGGCATGAAAGCCCCATATCTTTTAACAAACATTACAAAAACTGGTTCGACATATTAACAACAAATTAAAACTACAAATACAATATAAAAATAATAATGGTCTTAGTGTTAAAACAAAATAAACACATCTTAAGATTCATCGTCCAACTCCATCAGGTGTCGTATCCATGTCGTAGACCGAGAAAAAAAAATGCAAAAAAAAATAGAATAGAATATTTAAATTGAGCGACATCTCACCTGATTCCATTGCGTAACATACGCACCAGCCGTAGTCGGAAGACGTTGGGCGAGGAGTTGAAGTCGAAAGCACTATAGTACTCATTGAAACGTAATGACATGTACCGAACAGGATCGTGCAGTCCGTAATTAGCAACACGTGTTGGAAGGTAAAAGATGTTTCTGGTTCGTAGTGGTCGTTCTGGTGCATACATTTGAAGAGCAGTAAGCATTTCAGGAGAATCGATTTCACCTACAAGAATTTTTGCGACAAAAACAGCTTGAGCTATCGATCTTCTACCTTCTTCCCAGAGTGTATAATCCCAGTAGCTGACATCGGTGTTCATAGGGCGGTAGGTTAACAGCGTCGTTCCAAGGAAGATGACGCAGGGCGTAGCGAACAAATTTCTTTTGTACGGTTTCCAGTCTAGTAATCCAAACTCTCTGATACGGGCTCCAAATAACTGATCCAAATTCGACAATCGATCGAACTAGTGAGCAATACAGTGCTTTCAGGCAAAAAGGGTCCCGAAATTCATCGGCGATCTTAAAGATGAATCCCAATTGTTTATTAGCTTTAGTAACAACATCCGAATAATGCGTTTTGAATGTAAGAGCTGAATCTAGCATAATACCAAGATCCCGTACTGTATCAACACGCTGCAGTGTTAGATCGTTAATTGTGTAATCGAAATGAATTGGGTTTTGCTTTCGGTGGTAACTTATCAAATTGCATTTTTGGATACTCGTAAGAAGCGTAAGAAGGTTCCTGCTGCACCATTCGCTGAAATCGTAGATGAGCTGCTGTAACTGCAGGTAATCGGCATGGTGTCTGATAACAGCAAATATCTTGACATCGTCGGCATAGAATACCCTGCATCCAGATGGAAGGACGAATCCAACGTCGTTCAAGAAAATTGAGAACAACAGCGGCCCCAAATTGCTACCCTGGGGAACTCCCGAACAGCATGTGAAATGTTCGGATTGTGCCGATCCAATGTTTACACAGAGTTTGCGGTTTTTCAGATACGAGCCGAACCAATGTACTAAATCTGGAGAGACGCCTAGCTTTATCAGTTTCGCAAGCAATATACCGTGATCAACTCGATCGAAAGCAGCTTTCAGATCTGTATAAACTGCATCCACTTGGGCTCCTAGCTCCATGTTACGCAGGCACAACGATACAAATGGAACGAGATTAGTTGAGATCGACCTTTTAGGGTAGAATCCATGCTGATCAGGTGATATATACGATTTACAGGCAGCAAACAGTGCGTCATTCACAATTATTTCGAAAATTTTTGAGCAAGCACACAAAGATGTAATCCCTCTGTAGTTTTCCGCGTCTTGCTTGTGGCCTTTTTTAAACACAGGGAACATGAAAGAAAACTTCCAGCGTTCAGGAAATGTACTCTGACGCAGGGATAGATTGAAGAGCTTTGACAGCGGCAAGATTAACTCAGCAGAACATTTCTTCAGAATACACGGCGGGATACCATCAGGACCTCCAGTGATGGAATATTTTAGCTTATTGATGGCCAATTCAACCATATCCAGGCTTACAACGAAGTTGTTGAAATTGACTACATCGTTGGGTGTATCAATGAGTGCCGCCTCCACTTGAGAAGTTGAGGCACTAGTGTCGTTAAAAACTTGCTTGAAGCGATCCGCCAAAAGGTTACATTTGTCAACGGCAGATCGAGCGCGCCTGTTTCCCAGAAAAAAATATTAATACATTTCAATTGCCTCTGGTAGTTATGATTTTTCCTCTGGTTTAATTGAACCATGTAGGAATTACAATGTTTTCAACTTAAATTAAAATTCACCTAATTTATACTAAGGGTACAATCATTGAAATAGAAGTTTGCAACGATTTTTGTCTAAAGTTGGAAATTATTTTGTTGGACATTTGTTGCAATTTCTCAGTATTGGAAATTCTATGAAGTTCATTGGTACTGTACCACGGAGGCAACTTCAGAATCATTTTCAAAATTTTATTTTAAATCCTCTGAAGTGCTTTCTTTCTGGTATTGCAGCAACTAGTAAGTATTGGCACAGCATACAACATGAGAGGTCTAAAAAATTGTTTGTAAATCAAAAGCTTGTTCTTAAGACAAAGTTTTGATTTTCTGTTTATCAGTGGATATAGACACTTAGTATATTTGTTACATTTGGCTTGAATGCCTTACAATGTGACTTTTAAAAGTTAATTTTTGATCTAGCAGAAGCTTCGCTAGACCAATTAATTGGAACCCCATTCATAGTGACAATTTGTCTGCTAGAAGGTTTCAAAAGAGAAGCTCTCGGCTTATGTAGTAAAATTATAAGCTGAGTTATGGAAGCATTCGGAGAAATTTTCGTCCATGTAACCTGATCCTCAATCGGACTAGAGACCTGGACTAAAATTATGGGCACTCTCGAACTGCTGAGGAAGTTTTTGAGCCTTTTCGCCATTTGTTAAAAAAAAATATTTCCCTCTTGAAGCGCTGGAATTGGCTTTTGAGGTTTTTTAAAAATTTTCGTTATTTTCCAAAATGGTTTCGAACTGGGATACATTTCTCAGAATAGCGAAACGTTTTGCCTTTCTCGTATACAGAGTATACGTGAAGGCTATAGGATCACTCCAAAACCGAACTTTTGATAGAAGGCCCAGGGACCCATAGTGTTGTATACCAATCGACTTAGTTCGACGAATTGAGGTGACGTCTGTATGTGTGTGTGTGTACAAAAATGTGAGACACACTTTTTGGTACTTAGCATTATCCAATTCGCTCGCAACAAGTTGCATTCGACGCGGAATTCATTCCCATTGTTTCCTATTGAAAATTAGTTCAATCGGCCATTGCGTTTCGGAGTAATAGCCAAAAAACTGTTTTTCCATGTAAAAAAAAAGCAAAACCGCCTAAGTTGGATTTGAACTACTGACCTCTGGGATGGAGAGCGCTATCTCTTCCACAACACCATCGATACAATTGATGTTGCAGATATGGTGCATGTATTTAAATCGTGTAGTATCAATCAAATTGTAAATGTTTATTGCATTTCTAAAAACTAAGGAGCCCGATACCCACATAACGATTTTGAGTTTCTGTGCACGCAATTCCGGTAGTATGTATTCAGCATCAAATGGAGTCACAACTGTGTTTGCGTGTATCCTCCGATTTATTACACGTAACCCAGAGCCTGCAACTGCTGTCCTACTAAAGAAATGAAAGTATTTGATTGTTTGACCTTTCACGATCGAGTTATATCATATTATAACACGGTCCTGTATCTGATATCATAAACAAACGATTGAGGCTCCATTTTTCTCGTTGATATAATTTTAAATTTTAAACGAAAAATGCCACCTTTTTGCCATTCTCGTATACAAAGTATACGTAAAGGCTAACCGAACTTTTTATCCCCCCTTGAGAAAAAAATTTCAAAAACTATTTTTTTTTTAAGATTGCAGCAATGCATTCAAATGACCGCAAATGGATATGAATTGATGGAAAAAGTAAAATCTATCCCCCTAAAGTACTGTTCAGGCCTGGGATTTGTCACCTTCATACAGAAAAACCATGAGACAAAACCAAAGAGAAAACAGTCACCTCAAACTGGACAACACAACCTAACCAACGTAGCTCGATACAGCGTACTACTGGTCTCTCACTCCGACAAGACATTTTGAAACTTGTCACATACCTATTTTGTTACGATATATTTGTCGTGTGACGCTTTCCATCGCGACTAAGGTTTTGCACAACCAGACGGATTAGAATAGTTGTCATGGTTATTGACAAAAAAGTTCGTCATGTGACCTTTGAGTTTTGTCGCGACAAAAATTGATGTCGTTGTCAGCAAAATGTTGTCATTATGAATTGATGACAAGATGTGGGGAAACCACTGAAATGGTGTGGTTTCTGGGTTTTACAGCAGTTGAAGTCGAGCTCATTATAAAAACGGCTAATATGTACGGCATAATAATAATGTGTCGAATTTTGGCTCCTCCTGTTTAACCAAAATGCGTCATTTAATTACATATCTAAAATGTATGTTTAAAAGTCACGAATGGTTTGAAACTATCTATATCCGGAAATCTTTTAAGCGGGCCATTAACACTCGAGCACACAAGCTGTTGTATTTTCAACATCATAAACCAAAAACATATCACGCTGTACATAGCATGAACAAGCCCTCATGAGCGTTTCATGACCGTACACTTATTACGTACTTTAACATTGGAGGGGGCTTCGAAAAACACAAAAAAATGCACCGTAATAAGTGTACGGCCTAGGGTGGTCGGTATTGGTCATTTTTGACAAATACCGGTATTCGGTATTTGATGGAGTCAATACCGGTAATACCGGTAAAATACCGGTTTTTGTGAAAATTTCAGGTATTAAATGAAAAACTTTTTATTTGGACTTTTGGATGAGAAACAATATTTGTTGAAAAACTTCGAATGATAAAATCATTGTTTGTTGAGCTGAGATAAGCGAAACTTAAGTAATTAATTGGTTTAGTAACTAACATACTGAGTGACTCATCTCCCAATCCGCATTGGATTTTGTTGGCAATGTGGGCTTCGTGGCCGTGCGGATAGCGACGTTAAACGTCTTGACGCATGTGCTATGGAGTGGGTTCGATTCCCGCCCGGTAAAGAGAAAAATGTTCGAGATCGAAAAATTCTCCACTGGTCCACTGGGTATTATGTGTCCTGTCTGTTGTCTCATGCTAGGTGTTAAGTGTTCAGTCTGTACGACCTCTGGTCGAAGACGATGTCTCTATCTTTAATTGTTGCCAACTACTGAGAATCCCTTTTTTGGTTGAACCGAAGTTGGACGAATGGTTCGAAAGCCGTCAAAAATCAGTGTGAAGTACTTTCCCTTAATCCTTTCAGGGGTATTTTCTTCGTACCGTTCCTCAGGAATGGTCATTGTCTCAGTTTCAACGATGGCATCAGGAATGATTAGACGCTTCAATATATTGTCCGCTTTCTTTATCAAAGTAGCTTAAGATGTCTTGAAGAAAATCGTTTCTGATCAATTTCTTTACGGCAGAATTATTCAAAAAAGCAAAAAGATCGTGTACAACTCACGGCAGAGTAGTTCCACAGCAGCTTGAACAGGTTCGAGGGCTTAAATTATTAACCCAACCGCCAAAAAATTATCATCGAAGTTTAATTCGGGTTAAAGCTTCAACTCATAGATCCGTTTGAGCATAGATAACATACTATTTGAGCTTTGGGGTCAGCCACTTATTCAAATTCTTTATCGAATTCAGAACGGACATATTTTTGCAGCAAATCGTGTTTTACGTTTTTCTGAGAAACACTACTATGGCTTAGTGATAAATTCTTGTAATAGGAAAAATAACTTTAATAAATATTAAAAAAAAACTGCTAAGGCACGTACCTTTTTCACAATTTCATTTATTGCGAGAAAATTCTTGACGATGTTAGCAATAATGTTAGGACAGATGGCTAAGAGAATGAAGCAACAAGTATGATTAATGTCGAAGATGATCGATTTTTGCTGTAGGTGAATTTCGTCGATGATGCTTACTTAGGAAAGGTTCATCCATGCGCACATTCAATTGTTGTATTTTTTGCACGATGAGTCTTTACTGCTTGTAACCTAATATCTCTCCCATCTATGCTGGATTTCCTATTTATATAGAACAGATATGCGATTACATGCAGTTTAGCTGATATATGTAGGTGGAAACTATTCGATATTTTTGATTCTTACAGCGAAATTTGAAATACCGAAAATACCGGTATTTTTCGTCTCTAAAACCGGTATTTTCGGTATCCAAAATTGGCCGGTAATACCGGTATTACCGGTTTCGGTACTACCGGTTAGACCACCCTAGTACGGCCCCACAACAGCGCGTGGCTAGCGATTAAAATTTAATACTCCGCCCAAGTTAACGTGCAGTAATTCCAATCAATCAAAAATGTATCGAATGTTCCTAAATTGCCCCTAATGTAGGATATACGCTTAAATAAAATTCCGTATTTCTCTTATACATATTGCAGTCAAATAACCGTCTATCAGGTAATTGCTACAAACCGTGTACCGTTAAAACCGGGTAAATTACAAAAACCGCGTAAAAATGACTTTATCAAAAATCGCTGTTTCGTATGCTCCGATTTTTTTTTCAAACCCAAGTGAACAAAATCGGTTAAAAAAACAGCATCAATACAAAACCTTGAAAAGGTTTGAAAAGTACGAAAACTCCATAAACCGCGTGAAAAACGAGCAAACTTGCGTTGCGTTAAATGGTTCAGTTATTCTACACTGGGGGATCTTTCTATGTGCAAGAGACACTTGGTTTTTTGTTTATGTATTAGGGTAAATGATGTATCTTGGACAAGCGCAGGACATTCATTAGAAAATATATCGAGATTGAATAGTATAAACCAATTGAAAACCACTAGCTTCATCCAAATACATAACCTATGATTAGTCTTGTGTCTCCATTGCCCAATTTTTGAGTAAATTACGTTTACAAGGTGTAAACTGTGATATACTGCGAACTGAACTATTTTCTTTTGGACATCAAATATATAATTTCGACATGGAAAATGAATATATTTTGGACAGAGTCATTTTCTCCTTATTTAAAAATGGCCACCTACAGATGTCAATGGTATGACATGGCCTACACGTATCCACATTCATTTAAATGCATTTATTTGCTTAACTGACATAGATTAAACCAGAAATTAACATTGTTTCGCAATCTTATCGATATCATTGAAAACAGCCTGAAAGTTGGCAATTATTGGTTCATCCATGTACCCCATGGGTGACCAAGAAGTTCATGTTAAGCGATTGGAATATGTTAGTATCTCAATTACAATCAATCTTTGGCCGCAGGACCTCAAGATTGCCGTTTGAACCAATTTAAACGTGTTTCAGGTGCATGTTACGAAGAGTCCTATACTGCATGTTCTCCTGCATACAGACGAGAAGTATACAATGATCATACTTCTCTTCATATCTGAAATTGATCAAAGAAGCTCAGGCTTGTCCAAAATATATCATTTACCCTATTATGTACGTAACAACGCAAAAAATGAATAAAATGTCTTATTTCTAAACAGAAAATCTGTCAAGAGAACAAAGAAATAATTAATTATAAAGTGCTCTTTTCAGTATGATATTTCAAATTTGTCCGCTGCTATTGCTCCTCCACGCAGATGGACAACCAGAAGATGCGACATAACTTACTTTCGGGACCAATGTTGTGTCGTGCACAGAGCCGAAAGTGCATGCGTTGTCACACTTTTGTCGCAGATGTGTGCTCTAACAAGACATACAACAAAAGCAAATTGTCGCGGTTGGAAAAAGTTGTCATCTGGTCGTGGGGATCCAGTCGTGCGACAAAAAACTGGAAGTTGACAAGTTTTTTTTGACTGACCATGTTTTTATGTATCTTGTCAGGTGTCACTGACAAACGCGACAATTCCCAGGCCTGGTACTGTTTCGACCTCTCTTATGCGTTTTTCTTGTTTTTATAATGCGCGAGAAAGGCACCACCAAGGCTAGGTGGATTGATCTGGGTTTTGCCTCTCTCGTACAACAAAGTTGTACTGAAAGGCTATGTGATTGCTTCAAAAAAGAACTTTTGATAGAAGGCCCGGAGACCCATAGTGTTATATACCGATCAACTCAGCTCGACAAACTGAGGTGATGTCTGTATGTATGTATGTATGTATGTGTGTGTATGTGTGTATGTGTACAAATTTTGTAGACACACTTTTTGGAACTTATCCGATTTACTCGCAATAAGTTGCATTCGACGGGGAATGCGGTCCCATTGGTACCCTCTTGCTTTTTTGACCTTTCTAATGTGATTCTTTCAATATATGTTATGATGCACGAGAAAGGCATCATCACTGCTAGGTGGATTAATCTGGGTTTTTTTTATTTCATTTTGCAAATCTCGTATAAATAACTTTCAACGTGGAATCGCGAGTTCTTTGGTATTGCCTTCGCCTCACCTTTTTCATATGGATCTGTAGCTGAAGAACGTCGTCAATAATAATGGAGTTGAATTTGATTACACATTTAGGAATTGCAATGCCTCTGGCTTCGACAATTAAATTTGTCAAAGATACGAGAGCATTATCAATATCACTTTTGGTCAATTGTAGAAGGATTTCGACTGGAAGAAAAACAAGTTGGTCCATTGGGATATTGAATAGTATAATATCCCGCAGAACAATCTTCAAATAAAATTTTACCATTGGAATTGCTTTGAGCATTATTCCATGAACGGTGTTTGGAATTGAAGTCACCAATTATGAAAAATTTGGATTTGTTGCGAGTTAGAATTTTAAGATCAGCTCTCAACAAATTCCTTTGCTGCCCATTGCACTTGAAAGGCAAGTAGGCAGCAATAAAAGAGAATTGTCCAAAATTTGTTTCAACAGAAGCTCCCAAGGTTTCGAAAACTTTGGTTTCAAACAAAGAATATAATTTATGTTTGATACGTCTATTAATGACAATGGCGACCCCACCACAGGCGCTGTCAAGACGATCATTTCGGTAAATAAAATAATTTGGATATCTTTTGATGAAAAGACCAGGTTTTAAATATGTTTCAGTTATAATGGCAATGTGCACATTATGAACTGATAGGAAGTTGAATAATTCATCTTCCTTACCCTTTAAAGAGCGAGCATTCCAATTTGAAATTTTCAAAGAATTGCTTGGATCCATTAATACGAAGTCCAATAACCATTTTTTTGTTAACTTTATACAAACCTGAACAGCTTCAGTTTTGGTATTAGCTCTGAACATTGCGTCTATCATGTGATGCAATTGTTCATTTAGAAAATCAAAGTCGGAAGCAGACCTAAGTCATCAGAACGAACGTTATTTCGCGTTGAAGAATGGGTATGAAAGTCATTCATCGTCAGTAAATTTTCAGAAATGAATTTTTTAATTTTTATACATTATATTATCGTATTTCTAGTATTAAGAAAAAAATTTTTTTTTCATGTACTACTCTACGTTGGTTGACGAAATAAATAAATATAAATGTAGCTAGCCAAGTATCCAGGTGGGTATCACCACAAGCTTCTAGATGTGTTGGAGACCTTACAATAGTTACAGAATTTGAACAAAGTGCGAATAATTGAAATTGAATAGATCTGGTAATAAGTGTTGAGTTTTGGACCAACTTGATTTGGATCCCTACACATATCGGACCCTCCTGGCGACATTTTCTTGATTTTTGAACTAAAATCATCCACTGGCTTCAGAAAAATAATATTGTTCAGCATCTGTTTCACTGGTTTCCCGTGCGAAAATAGCGATATTTATATGAAATTTCAAGGACATTAGTTTGTTGAAGAAGGCGAGCGTTATAATGCAACGTACACACCAGTCAAGCAGTTGGACGAACATTTACTCCGCCCCCATGAAAACGCTTCGGTTGCTGCTTTGTTTGAACGTGTGTGAAGTTGTTCGAACAGTCATTTGACAGTTGGCGGCTCGGTTGGAAAAAATTAAAACGGTTTGATTTTGGTTTGAGTTATCTGGGGTGGAGTCAAGGTTGGCCGAACATGTTTGAGCATTTGTAGTGAAGTTGCGCAAACCCCCATATATTTTTTGATGGTTGGTGCTCAAGTTGGCGCTTCGGTCGTTCGTGTGTGATATTGTTGGTCGAATAAATTGATTGTTCGTGCCGCTGTTGGTAAAACCTGATGGACGTTTGAATAAACGAGAAGTGGAGTCAATGTTGGTCAAACTGCTTGACCGTGTGTACGTTCCATTACGCTTAAAAGTATATTGCGGATCTCTTCAAAATTTTCCATTTTGCGGATTCCGTAAAGTTCTTCCGCAGCTGTCAAAGTTCTACAGCAAGCCTGAAAATCTTCAATACACTGAAACAAAAATCTTATATTTGGCGTTGTCATCGTAGAATGCCATGCCAAACAGCAGAGAGAAAGGATGAAGTGACAGTTGCGGTAGTTTAAAAATTGAACCGTAAAGAGGAAAGTTTTCTCTGGAACAGCAATACATCCTTGAAAATCGCAGAACGTACACAATAAGTTTTTGTCGAAATTGATGCATGCCTATCGAAAGATAAGACTTTGCTTCGGCTGAATTGACCAGGGTAAATTAGAAATTCGACTTTGAAGAGACTAAATTGGGGGTGTCCAAAATATGTTGCACTGTCCAAAACGAAGAATATTTTCATTTCAGAAAATTACAATTCTCAGCGATTTATCAACACTTGATGCCAATTTCAAATTTCTATCTCATAAATGAGACTTCCATCTATGAAATGGTCTATATCAAACGTGCCATTTGATACATATAAGCAGATATCGGTAAGCACTTCCTCTAGGGGTCCAAAATTCAACATTTACCCTAATTATCAAAATTACGTCCCGAAGTCTTAGTTTTCTCAAGTACAAAGAGGGGTAAGACGGGTAAGACTTTCTTGTACACAAAGAAACTGTTCCCCATGATTGGTATGGATAGCAAAAACTGTCATAAAGCATTCCGAGAGATATAGTTTAAGAAATTAAAAATTCGACCTGGCAATTCACAGGATAGTCCTTCTAAATTTCTGAACCTTTCCAATCTTTTTGTAACAACATAAAAACGGCAACCTGAATTCGCTTCCATCCATAAATCAACGAATCTCCACAAACCAATCCAACTCACCTCAATCTGTCAGCTCCAACTGTGTCGGAAGATGCATACAAATTTGGCGCACAGTTCATGAATCGTGAGCAAACACTGGGATGGAATCGGAAAATCCTTCCATTTGACCGGTGTATTTTTCCCATCGCCAGCCAGTATGAATTTGGCAAACCTCTGTCTCGGTTTAATTTGCCGGAAAAATACCGTTCCGCAAACACACAAAGCACAAACACATTCTCCACGCGGCCCAGTCCAAACCTGGCGGCGGG
>NW_026943064.1:0-6000 GCF_024139115.2 Armigeres subalbatus
CTACGATATTCCAGTTATGCAAGCGTTGTTCTAGTTGGTCTACACTTTCAACAATTTTCCCGCCATCAACTTTATTTTAAGAGAATCTGGCAAATGCCATGGTGAATTGGCTGCTGTTTTGATATCTTTCCGTTCTGCTTACACACATATATAACACATATGTTCAGAAGCTCACTGTGATTTAGCCTTCAAGAAAAAGTTTAGAAGTGACTCGATGTACCAACATACCTCTGAGCTTATAACTTTTAGAACTGTTTGAACAAGTGCTCAAGACATATGGGAATAATTAATAAGATAACCATATTGCTTTTTGGGCTCCCCTATGAGTATTGCATCCAGTGATTTAAATTATGCACGTGGTAGGTATCTAAATACTCAATATCCCTAGTTTTGGGTGTATGAGCCTTTTAACCACAAGTTTACCAGTTTCTGTGCTATGTTAACTGGTATGGCATGCATAAAATAAATAGGAGGAGATCCACAGCGCCGGACACCTCCCAATTACCTGCACGGAATATTAGATACTCATTTTGTAAAATGTGTACAAAATTTGAAAATGAACAAAAATGCCAAAAAAAATAAAGTCTCGCCTTACTTTAAAAGTTTTGAATCAACAATATTCAAATCAATTGACTGATTTTTAATTATGTCGAGGTTGTCAATATTAGCCATATTTTAAATAACGATTATGATTTGTTAGATATATTTATAATATAACTGTGGTGCAAAATCAATTTTTGTATCCGGTAGCTATCCTCGGACAATGAGATTTTTCATGTGATCAAATAGCCATTCTTTACATCTTTTTGTTAAACTTCTTCTTCCTTCTTCTTCTTTTTGGCATTACATCCCCCACTGCGGCATTTCCACCTCGTTGCTTAGTATTCATTCAGCACTTCCACAATTGTTAACCACGAGGTTTCTAAGCCAAGTTACCATTTTTGCATTCGTATATCATGAAGCTAACACGATGATACTTTTATGTCCAGGGAAGGCGAGACAATTTTTTAAGTGAAATATAATATAACTGTGGTGCAAAATCACAGGGATCGAATCCAGCTACCCCCAGCATGGTCTTTATATCCGCACATCTTATTGCTAGGCTAAGGCCCTTACTTATAATTTTAACTTATTTCCAATTTATTTGTTTCTCTTTATTAAGCCACAGAAACAAGCAGAAACAAAAATTAAAGATGTCATTGAAAAGGGTGGGAATTTGAAGTAGTTTGTAAGAAATTTATTTGAAGAGTCAAATAAGCTCTACGAACATATTTTAATAACTACATCTTAAAGCAAATATTAAAAATATGAATACATGTTCTAAATGACGTCGTTACTCATGTAACAGGAACTTGCTCATTTTTGAACATGATGCAACAGGGTCCGGTACTTGTGGACACTTATCTGAACTGTGAAATTTTTCACCAAAAGTCATCATCAAAATCCGTCGACGAAAAACGTGTTCAAATGAACAAATATAATTTACATGAATCATCAATAATCATATTTTATGTACCGTGATGTGCCCTTATTCCAATCAGCGCCTAATTCCGTTCACGGAAGACACGGAAGATAAATAATACAGAGTTTTTGTCTAAAAACAACAGAAAAATATCCTTGTACTTTTCTATGGGTAATATATGCATGAAATGAAATGAAAACCAGCGTCATTTTTAGCGTTAATAGTGAAAATTTAAACAAAATTTGTTGGTCGTCACTATGAGCGCCATTTTGACTGTTTTCATTAACCCACTTGCTAAGAACGTCTGTCATAATATTAAAGCATTTTTAAGTGAAAATTTGCCCTGGATTTCAAAAATAGCAGCATAACAATACAAAACAGGTAACATTATAGCGTATTACCAAATTGTTGCCTGTATTTTCCCGATAGAAAATGCTGAAAAGTGAAAAATATCTTGACAGAAATAAGGGTACATCTGAATCTACTCGTTTCTTATTCCGTTCATTGGGTTTGGAGAATGGATTCCGAAAATTCCGTGTTTGAGAATATAATCTATGAGCAAGATAAGGTACATCGTACATGAAGCCATATGAATGGTGAACATCTGAAATTCTATCCCGCCAGCAGGCAGACCGAAAGGAATTCCGTTAACGACTCTTCTCAAAAAAAATATGGGACCTTTTTCAACTCGTGCCGGGAAAATACAGTATTTTCAGCTAATGATTTGATGATGATTTATAAAGTGAATGCTGTACAATGTTAAGAAAGGGTTTCCGGAGAATACGGACAGTTTTAAACAGCAAAATCAATAATTTCGGCGTTCTTGTTTGAAAGTTTTATCCGGAAATTTCTTGGCGAATTTCTATAAAAAAAACACTGCTCTCTCTGAGCTGCAAATAAGGTTATGTTTTACCGAAATCCGTGAATACTTCGTAGAAGTAGGTTTATCCGGTACTTTAAAGAACCGGAGCTTTAAAGAATATTCAATTTGAACGAAACAGGGTACGAACAATTCAAAACAAACAGAGACATTATTTTGGAAGGTTCAGGTCAGAATTAAAGGCCTAGTATCCAGGCTCTAGTCAAAATTACGTTGAGGATAAGGTGTAAAACTCCGATAAGGAATCGTATCTGTCCTTTTCTGTGGTACCTAATGCAACTGGGCAGCTAGCATCAATGTTCATGTTGAATATATCTCGAATGGTAAGTGAAACGAAGGGAAAAACAGTCAACTTGGCTATACTAATGAAATATCATTCATTGTATTTTTAATTTGGAAGGAAATTAAATTTTAAGCTTTTTATTCGCAATATTATAATAAATGAAAAGATGGATTTGTGAGAAAAATGATGCCTGCTATTGGCATCTCCAAGAAATCAAATGTTTTTCGAGTGATTGGAATTAGGAACACGAATGAACGGAATTAGAAACAATGCCATTTCAGATGATTGGAATTAGGACCACATAATTGGTCAATTTTGTTTTCACTAGTGGAGTCTAATGTCGAATTCGTTTTTAAACCTGGGTCAGTGCCAACTCGAACCCAGAATAAAAAAACATTTTCAGGTTCATCTGTCATTGGATATGCTGGTGTACGTAGCATCGTGTTTGTTTTGATTTGAAACATATGATCCAGGACATCCAGTGCACTATCAGTGCGTTGGCCTTGAATAATCAGATCATGATAAATAAAAAAGTTCAAGTGCGTGAACTGTTTTTGCGGATAATGGAATTTACTTTTGGGCGGCGGATATATGTATTTAATTATTTATATCCTATAATGCCGTGCACATTTTTATACAAGAATTCCGTATAGAATTCATGTAAAGAAGATTTTCTATTCTACAAAAATTCATCTAATAAATCATATTGATATTCCAATCGAATTTCCAATGAATCACTATTTCTGCAAAAGTTTCTTTTTTTTTTTGAAAACACTCAGAAGCATGTAATAAAAATTCTACAGGATACGCTAATTTTTTTCCTCGCCACCTCTCCTGATAAATGTAGCCTCACACCTCGGGAATATTTTCCGCCGAATTTTCAATGGGGCAGGGATTTTGATTTTCCGTGCCCAAATCCTGAAAACATATGTAAAAATACAAGGGAAAAAATCCAAGGACCAAATTGCCGAGGTGTGAAGCTACCTTAATGCTAGGATTTCCTTCTGAAATCCTTTATCTTTCAATAGTCCAACATAGAAAACATAACAACGTTTTGCTCCGGAAGTTCCTTCAGGAATTCCTCCACAGGTTTCATCTCTACATGTTCCTTGAGGAAATCTTACGAAAGTTCCTTGTGGATTTTTTCCGGAAGTTCCATGAAGGATTCCTCTGAAAATTCCTTGAAGGATTCATCCGAAGGTATCTTCAGGATTTCCTCCGAAAGTTCCTTCAGGATTGTCTCCAGAAGTTCCTTCGGGATTTCATACGGAAGTTCCTCCAGGAATTCCTCATAAGTTCCTCCGGAAGCTCCACCAGGAACTCCTCCAGAAGTTCCTTCAGGAATTCATCCGAAAGTTCATTAGGAATTCCTCCACTAATTCATC
Source organism: Armigeres subalbatus (assembly GCF_024139115.2). Classification (NCBI taxonomy): domain Eukaryota; kingdom Metazoa; phylum Arthropoda; class Insecta; order Diptera; family Culicidae; genus Armigeres; species Armigeres subalbatus. Next base: position 4,011 of record NW_026943064.1, read on the forward strand.
CAGGAATTTCTTCGAAAAACTTCCTGCTTCCTGGAGGAGCTTCCATAAGAAGTTCTGTTTTAGCTTCCGGTGAAACTCGTGAAGGACTTCTGGGGGAATTCCTGGAGGATTTTGCGGAAGATTTCTAGGAAGAACTCCTCCAAGAACTTCCAGAGGAGCTCATTCGCTTCCAGAGGAATTCCTCAAGGAACTTCCGGAGGAATTTCTTAAGGAACTTCCGGAGGAATTTTTCAAGGAACTTCCGGAGAAATTCCTTAAAGACCTTCCGGAGGAATTCCTCAATAAACTCCCAGAGGAGTTCCTAAAGGATCTTCCGGAGGAATCCCTCAAGGAACTTCCGGGGGAATTCCTTAAAGACCTTCCGGAAGAATTCCTCAATAAACTTCCAGAAGAGTTCCTAAAGAATCTTCCGTTCCGAAACCCTCAAGGAACTTCCGGAGGAATTCCTCAAGGAACTTCCGGAGGAATTCTTCAAAGAACTTTCAGAGGAATTCCTCCAAATTAATTCCTGGAGCAACTTTCAAAGAAAATCCTGGAACAGTATTCAAAGATATTCCTAGAAGATTTTCAAAGGAATTCATCTCGAAGGGATCTCTTGGAAAAAAATATGGAGGAATGCCTGAAAGATATCGCCAATGAATGCATACAAGAATTCAAGAAAGTATTACTGGAATTAAATTCTGAAACGCACGAAAGAGTTTTTGTAATAATTTCAAAAGAAATTCTGCATATTATTTAAGAAAGAATTCTATGCGGTATTCCTCAAATATGTTTGTCTGACAATTCTTAGCGGATTTTGTGAACGGGTTTCAAGGGGAATTCCCAAACTAATTCCTTCCACCGACCTAATTTAGGACACAATCTGTGAGAAAAACCCTGAATGAACGTAAGAATAACTTCCCTAACAATTATTTTTAAAACTGAATCTAGACAACAGTACCGGATTGATTTCATTTAAAACTTTAATAACAAATATAACGAAATTCATGAAAAAAAAATTCAACTCGAATAACAGACAGTTTCGTTTTTCCCTTCTGCTTGTTTATTCCGCCCAGTCCCACCCACTCATATGGTTTTGACAGTTGAAGTACAGTTGCATTGGTGAACCCGGTGCGAAACCGTGAAACAACACAGTGCGAACCCGACAGCTTTGGGGTTGGAACTAGTGCGAACCTAGTTCCAACCTGAGCGAATAAAAAAACACTTTGACAGCACTTAGGTTGGAACTGGTTCCAACCTAGGTTGGAACTTTATAAAAACGAATTCGACATAAGTCTATGAACGTATCCCAACATATTTTATTTTCAATTGTATGTAGAAAATGACACTATGTAGCGAAATTGCAGCTTCAAGATACTAAACGGCTATTTTTTAGAGCTTGAATGGAATAAGGGCACAGCACGGTATATGGTTTACAAATAAACATAATCCGGATAATTAAAAAGTTTTTCATTTAATGGCTTATTTGTCCGGCACTGGGGAATCTCCTCCCTTTTATAATGAGACTTCCTCATGGGTGTATTGTTATAATTTCACAGCACATTTATCGAAATTGAACAAATTGATGAGAAATTTGCGAAAAAGAATCAACGTGTCTTGGAGGGATTCGAACCCTCAACCTCCTACTTTCTAAATAGGCGTGATAACCTCTACACAACAAGAACACTTAAAGGTCACTTTCACGTGCTTTACTGTTGTATATCCACAGTCAAGCGAGTGCACATTGTTTATTAAACGAGAGGATCGCACTCTATGCCCCCAACAACTGGCTGGGCGGATTTGTATAGAGTGCGAATCAATCACACTTTGCTCAACCCCTCCTCTCCCCTCTAAGTGTTACGTAATTTGTGGACGCTCCCTAAGTAGAATAATGCAATAAAAAATGTTTAACTGGTCTTTGGAATTCGTCTAAGCTAATGCCTCATTCAGTCGGACACCTAAATTTGTAAGCAGTGTTGTCCTACACTCTGTGCAAAAAAATCTGCTCTTT